>NW_026683325.1:0-88000 GCF_030247195.1 Topomyia yanbarensis | reverse complement strand
TACGAAATCGATTATGTTTCAGTATTGTCCAATACAGGTCCTTTTCATTGGACTAACGTTTTACGACGTCTAAGAAAATTGCAAAAAAGCAGCTTGTTTACGTGCTAGTGACACATAGTAGTAAATAGTAACGGGTGTTCAATAAAAAATGAGAATGAATAAAAAATGACCTTTCTGCAATTAAAGTAAAGAGCATTTTTTTTCTCCAAGAGAATTTCTCTTTGGGCTCCCTAGAAATGGGTGACACATCTCTTTTCGCTCGGGTGTTGTCAGTTCAATTGAAGATGGCGTCGAAACAGAAAGCACTCCGCGTGCGTGTTGTACGGTTTTACAAAACGCATGGTCATCGTGGAAAAAACTTTACAGTAGACTACTTTCGAGACAAAAACTTCCCCGTGAGAACAGTTTAATGGATCCTGGCATACCCGAGCGTAGAGCAGAAGGCCGATAGCGGGCCTTCGGCGAAGATAACGACAAAGAAGAAGAAGAATAATAAGAAGACGGAAGCGTTGAAAAGCTGTTCGACAACAAGGACAGAACGAATTTGCGTGACGCCGGCCGAAAATATTATTGCTCCCATACCTTGATTCACCGAACTCTCAAGATGGAGGGCATCATCTGTCGGAAGAAGACTCGGTCTCCCGAGTACACGAACGAGCGGATAGCGATCATGAAATCGCAGTGCCGGCGAATGACGAAGAACTACCGCGGGACGTCGTTCGTGCTGGACGACGAAAGTTACTTTCCGCTCTTGAAAACCCACATTCCAGATAATGACAGCTACTAGCTACAGCTTCCAGCGACAAGTCGGCCAAAACCCCCGGAGTAAAATATAAGTTTAAGTATAAATTTGAAAAAAATATGCTGTACATCGCCATATCGGACAGACGGATTTCAAAGCCGCGGTTCAAGCCGAGCGGTCTGGCCATCAATTAAAAAGTGTACCAGAGGGAGTGTCTTGAGAAAATTCTTCTGCCGTTCTTAAAGGAGCATCATGCGGATGGGAAGTACGTCTTCTGGCCGGACAAGGCGTCTTCCTATTACGTCAAGAAGACTCTAGAGTATCTTGAGCAGAAAAAGATACCGTACGTGCCGAAAGAAAGGAATAGGACTAACTTGCTCCAGTGCCGTATCATTGAGGGTTTCTTCGGTTCCCTCAGTGCCCTAGTGTA
Source organism: Topomyia yanbarensis (assembly GCF_030247195.1). Taxonomy (NCBI): domain Eukaryota; kingdom Metazoa; phylum Arthropoda; class Insecta; order Diptera; family Culicidae; genus Topomyia; species Topomyia yanbarensis. The sequence continues at coordinate 86,828 of NW_026683325.1, read as the reverse complement.
CAAAAATAATGGGCGAGCCAAGGATACGAAACAGTTGACCACCAGAATCCGGAAGATAGACGTCAGTGCCGTACAGCGTTCTTGTGAGAGCATCACGACTAAGTTGCGTTGTACGGCTGACCAGGGCCCCTTCTCCAATATGCATTGACGTTTTTTGAAGAATAAACATTATGTTTTCAATAAAAAAAGACTGAATTCGAAACACCCATTACAGGGCCATTCGCTATTGCTTGCGATACGAGTAATGTTGTGATTGGAGCCGTACTGACGCAGAAGGCTGATGAAGAAGAACACCGAGAAGTTTCGAGGATGCATAAAAGGTGTAAAATTCACGGATTCATGGCACACGCAGCTGAAGGATAAAGTGCAAAAGGATGGCGATCGTTTCCCAGACTTTAGGTTGGCGTACAATGAGCTATATAATAACTTTCTAATAAAGGACGAAGATGGAAATTTCAATTCACTTGAGCTTGAGCTTGTGCGACCACCCCTGGCTGCTACTCCGTTATTGATCGGGACTAGCTGAAGTTGCACAGGGAATCAGTAGATAATTATGCTTGGGATTAGCGAAACATCTTTCAATGTGCAACTCCTGGTAATCCTAAAGTGTTTTTGATCAATACCGGCGCCGGCCAGGCCCGAACGTAGATCGCGGAAGGAAAGGAAAGGAATGGTTAGTCCGATACTTGCTTTTGCTAGAGGCCGTATATACTACTGCGCACTCCACAAGTATCACGGGAGGAGGATATTTTTGTTAGTAGAGTATAGAAGTTGGATATACTTCTTCTTTACCGACGCCAGAGAGGTGATTCCACTACCTGGACTAGATATCGATCCACCAATTTTATGGACCGGGGACCAACGGCTTTACTTCCCTTCCGAAGGAAGACGTGACCACAGATTTTTTCACCTCAGAAAAATCTCAACGACATCAGCTGGAATTGAACCCAGGCCAACTGGAATGAGTGGCGGTCACGCTTACCACTCAACCACCGGCGCCGTCAAAGACGGAAATTTCAATTCACTTGTGGAAAAAAGTGTCTAAATTCAAAGAACGTGGCGATATTGATGCACAGGCTCCACGACTCAGTTACAGGAGCACATCAGGGCTTCGACAGGACATTGCGGAAGCTGCAAGGCTTTTTTCAATAGCTGAAGATGCAAGAGGGCGTGATCAACTACGTCAAATACTACCAAACATGTAAGGCAAGCAAAGCGTCAAATTCCTAGATGATGCCACAGATGAGAAACTTGAAACCGGTTAAAAATTCCCTAAGAATTAATATCAATGGGTTTTGTTGTTTCGTTTATACGCTCAGAGCAGTGAAATACAGTCATGCTAGCAATCGTAGATTGGATTACGTAATATGTCGTCGCACATCCAAAGCAAAGTGCCGTCGCAGCAAGGATGGTACAGTTTCTGGAGCAGGAGATTTTTTTGAAGTCAGTCCCGGAATAGTCTTTTCGGACAATGGAAAACAATTAGAATCGCCGGTATTCAAGTCTTCGCTATCTCGGCACAATATCGTGCACATGATGACTTATTACCGTCGAATGGTAAACAACGCAGAGCATGTCGATCACCTAATCACCTGCATTCGAGCTAGAAGAAGATCATCTAAAATGGGATTCATAGCTCGCTGGGATCACGGCCAGTGTTGCCACAATTAAATCTGTACCGGGAGTTGAAAAATCTTTTCTATCTGTACTCTTCTATAGAAAAATCTGTGCCGGATTCTGTACCCAAATAATAACAAAGTTGTTTTTAAAAAAAATCATTCTTCTTATACATATTTTTCATTCGGGGAAATCGAACCAGACATTCTGACTCGGTTGTTGTATTTGAGCTGGAATTCCGAAAGAAACCAGTTAGAATTCCGTGTGAGTTTGACTGGGTGATATCAATATCAGCTCCAGCTCAATTTCTCGCTGCCACTATGTTTGTAACCAATGGTGGCCAACAGAGTAGCGGCAAGAAGCTGAGATGGGGCTAGTAATATCAATAGGATACGAGAAACCTGCTTGGAATTCAAATGGAGCAGGTCAGAGTAAATGTATGCACTCCGAGAAGATTCGCTAGGCTTTCACTTAGACATCATCCCTTTGATTTGCAGGAAGCAGGTTTTTGCCTTACGCATTCTAATGTGAGCTTCAGTTCAAGCTCAATCAGTACCAGCTCCACTTCAAATTCTTGCCATCACTGCTGCCTAACACAACGTTTACCTGCGGTTTACTGGGATGCATCGCAGGGTTAACTTATTTTACCTTGCTGTCATGTAAAAAAATCTGTACCAATCTGTACTTTTTCACAAAAATCTGTAATCTGTACCGTACAGAATCTGTACCAAAAATGCTTCAAAAATCTGTACCTTTCTCGATAAATCTGTACTTGTGGCATCACTGATCACGGCGGCCTTGAACAATGCGAAGCACGATGCGACCGGAATATGTTCGCATTTCACCAACTTCCGATCCAATCTTAACACTGATCTATACGTGAAACAAAGCTCAAACATTCTAGACGACCGCAATGTAGCACAGGACATGTGATTGCCGACAGTTTGGCGAGTACAGGAGCTCGTACTGCGACGAATCAAGAACTGTCACAAAAAGCGAAGCAGAGATATAATCTTCGAATACGAGAAGTAACATTCAAATCGGGAGATTTGGTGTGGAGGAGAACCTTCGGATTGTGGTCGAAGGCAAACCACGTTAATCGCAAACTTGATGACAAGTTCATTTCAGCGATAGTCCTGGGCGTGAACCTGTAGACTTTAGAATATGTAGCCACAGGAAAAAGAGGCAGGTATCACGCACGAGAAATCAAGGTGGATTCGTGAACATTTACTCAGGTATATCGACAAGTTTCAGCCTGCCTACAACTGTTGAGCTCCAAAAACACCATTAGCCGAATGGGACAAATGGTGCCCTGTCATGGTGTGGCGAGCAACAACCTTTTTTTTAAACCACCTCCCGACCATGGCACACCAGCCAGTATCAATTGGATTCGAGCAGCTGTCTAGCAAGGCCAAAGACAACTCGCAGTTGCCAGAAGGGAGTTGTCGAGACATGAGGGACGAGTTGCACCAACAATAACAGCAGCCTCCAGAAGGCATTATAGTGGAGCACGGCAGACCGGTGTGAAGCGGAATCTCCAGTGGACATACATCGCTTATAGCAGGAATTTCGATCAGGACGAAACCAAGCACCAAACCCTCGTCAGAACCTGCCAACTCCAGCTGCTCACACAAAGTTTCTGCGTTTGCCGTTCTCGATACGGAGAAAATCGAAGGAAGAAAGTTTGCGACACGCAAACCTTTGCAGACCAACCGTTCATCGAGGTGAGAGAAACTGACACAGTTTACGAATCAAGACGCTGACGAATGGGAAAATTAGATAAGTAAGTAAGTTATAAGCAACACCAGCTACAAGCACAGAACAAAGCTCCGCAAATCAGTTTTACAAATCAGTTGTAGTGGGGGTCGATATCAAATCAACAAAAAAACGCTCTTTGTGAGCTTAAAACAGTAAGGTCGTTGACAATTTGGACTTCTAAAAGCTGTACGAAGCAACATATTGCACTATCGGGATGATCTGTGTGAAAGAAGAAATGCTTTCGAATTGGTTGAATGGACTTTTGCGCTATCTACAAAACGAGCCATAAATTATTCGAGTGTAATAACAATCCTCAATGTCGCCTATGAGTACCCTGTTCTGTTCAGTGGAATACGTCCATTGGTTGAAATGATGCCATAAAAAATTTGAAGGTTTTCAAGGATGATGTGCATTGAATTGTACAAAAATCGTCTATATCACATGCTCCAACAGCTGAAAATATGATTTTTCATCAATTGACAAAAGTTCTGATACTTCTCAGGTACCCAATAAGCCTGAAAAATGCTTTTTAGATAAGTTGTTTGGAATGCCATTTTAACCCTTTCTTTTTTTTCTAGTTATTGTAGGGATACACCCATAATTTACCTTCAAACTGTTGTGGTCTAGAAACACGAAAAACCTGTGTTGATTAAGTTTGGTACCGATGCGATCGCAACTCTTCTACCAGTCATCTAAACCGCGGAGGTGGTGTTCTTATAGCGATAAAGAAACATCTAACTGGGACTGTACTAAAAATGCCTAGATGTCAATGTTTGGAGCAAGTTGTCGTACGCGTTTCAATGCCTGGTCGATCATTATATATTTACGGTATTTATCTAAGACCGAACCTGACTTGTACAACGTGCACTCCTCAGCAGTCCAAAGCATCTTGGACAAATGTAACAGACGCGACAATATACTTGTTGTAGCTGATTATAATCTTCCTCATCTTCGGTGGATTTTTGATGAGGATTATAAGTGATATCTTCCTAAAAATGCAGCATCGGAACAAGAGACGGACATCACAGAAACGTTGGTCGCTGGTAGCTTGTATCAAATCTGCTCTTTTATCATCGTGAATAAACGGATCCTCGATTTAGCTTTCGTTAATGACACGAACGTGTTCGAACTGGTTGAGCCTTCGACATCTATACTGAAGGTAGAGCCTCTCCATAAACCTTTCGTTTTAAGACTGGATGCGCATTCTGATGATGGTGAAGCTTTTGATACAATTAACGACGAGTTTAACTTTGACTTTACTCGATGTAACTTCGATGAAGTCTCAATGGCCATTGGCGTGAGATGCTGGTTGGAAATGACCTAGACCAGGCAGTTGTGGCATTCTATGATGCGATATACGAGATTCTTCACCGTAATATTCCAAAAAACGTTTCAGTAAAAAATCAGATTATAAGTTTCCGTGGTGGAACGCCGAGCTTGGTCGCCTACGCAACGCACCATAGGACCGACGACAACAAAACTGTTCTTCGTCAAATTGAACTGCAGTATGAAATAGCCTGGAACAGTGCATTTGGTAAATAATTGAACCAAGTTCAACGCAGCCTTCGAAATAATCCCACGAAACCCAGAACCAGAAAGTACCAGAAAGTGTCTATCATTGAGACAAAAATTCACAGTCCGCTGCCGAGTCGGTCGATCTTTTTGCAGACCACTTCCGAGAAGTATTTACCAGCACTCCTGTCTATCCATCGCAACAGTACCTTGAAAAATTGTCAACGCTTAATATCAACCTTCCTCTTCTTAACGTAAGTGATTCCGATGTATTGAGTGCTCTGTCCAGTGTTGATTCTTTGAAAGGGCCTAACATAAAACATTGTGTCCGAGCACTTTCTGCATCAGTGAGTATTATTTTAAATCGTTCAATCTCGGAAAATGTTTTCCCAATTGTATGAAAAGAAGCTGTTATAGTTCGTATTCATAAGGCTGTTGACGCACACAATGTTAAAAACTACAAAGGAATCTCGATGCTGCACTACCTAGCTAAAGTTCTGGAATAGTTTGTCTACAATGTCAACATAATCGACGAACGCCAACACGGATTTGTAAAAAAACGTTCCGCCACTTCAAACTTGATGATGTACACAAGCTTTCTAGTTCCAGCTGCCGAGAAGCGTCACCAAGTGGAAGCTGTATATTTTGACCTCACGAAAGCATTCGACAAGGTGCCCCACAACATTGCTGTTTTGAAACTGTAGTGCCTAGGTAACCAGATTGCTGCACACTTGTACATCTCACAGCGATCCGCCTTCGTTAGAATTGGCACCACACGCTCAAGCACACTCGTAACGCCAACCGGTGTGCCTCAAAGAAGCCATCTACGGCCACTGATCTTTCTCTTGTTCATCAATGATCTCTGCACACGCATTAAATCTGGAAAACTGCTCTATGCTGACGATCTGAAAATGTTTCGTTCAATTGCCTCAGCACTCGACTCTGCTGTGCTCCAAGACGATATAGCCAATATAGAGGAACGGTGCTTGCTGAACGGTATGCAGTTCAACGTCGATAAATGTAAGGTGATATGTTTCGGACGCTTGGCTAATATAAGGCGTTGCGAATATACCATTCTATCCCTGACTTGGCAGTGTTATTCGATAGAAAACTTCGTTTCGCTGACCACATCACTGAAATAACGGCGAAGGCTTTTGCAACATTGGGGTTTCTGTAACGGAACACAGTCGATTTTGTGGATTTCTTCGCACTGAAATCTTTATACTGCGCACTGGTCTGGAGTAGAAAAACTCTAGAAAGAGAACTGCGGAGACTCCATTTTGGATCGATTGGATTCGCGTTTAGCTGTCAAAAAACGAATCCAATCGAACATTGCCTATCCTTATATCATTGGACGTGCTGCCATACAATTCCGGGGCATACGCTGCCAAAAATGCTGTTTTTCTCTCCGCAGTTCTCTTTCTAGAGTTTTTCTAGTCCGGAGCACCTTGGAGTATGCTGTACAAGTATGGGCGCCATACAACGCCGTTCAAAGTAGCTGACTAGAACGCGTTCAGAAAAGAACAATAGTCAAATTGTATGGAAAATGCAGCTGAAGATAGTCTAAATTGATAGGTTTTATCAGATTTGAAAACTATTTCAAGACAACGATGATATATGAAAATTTCATTTTTCAACTTTTGCTGAAGTTGTCTTTGGCAGCACTGCTCCAATGGAATCCAATCAGATCAATTGCAATAACTTCAGTTATTGGGATAATTTTTATAACTGTTAGTGCTCAAATGAAAGGTAATAGTCACAGCCTTACTTATTTTTGTGTTCAAATCTTTTTGTATCAGAAAGTTATAGCTGTTTAAAAACTTCGTTATTTATAAACAACATTGACATGAAGGGGTTAAAATAGTACCAAGTATCCGAAGCACAACAGTGTGCGCTATTAGATATGTTGTCTAGTAATATTGCGATCTTCTTGCATCACCCTCTCTTTTGTGGATTTTAGACACCGTACAGTTTATGATCAAAACAATCCTGTGGCTAGGTATTGCTGCAAATACCAGGAAACTCCACATAGTTTTGATTTCAATGTCATCAAATCTAGTTGTAATTATAACGTTAGATTTGTTTAAACAATGTAAATAGTAAGTTCAATTTTTTTGAAGTTATACGGTGTCTACCAAAAAACCAAAAATTGGAACAAATAAATAAAATAAACAATGCTCAGATCAAAGCCATATACGATACTCTGACATTAATGAAATTTTCTTATTCTTCTTTACGACGATTGCTCTACTTTGATTCGTTTCATTTTTTGGTTTTTGTTTGTTCTTATACTAGCACAACTAATATCATTTGGTATGTTATGTTGCATCCGTCATGGTTTCTTAAAACACACACTCTCTTTAGTTGATCGTTTTCAATTTCTTTTTCTATATCTTACCTTAACTATTAACAATTGTCCGATATAACAACTATTTATTGCTACATTCAACGAGTTCGACTTGTATGTTGTGTTTGCCGTTTTATGACTATGTGGTACTTAGCTACCTCTATGAGTATTACTACTGCTACTACTACTTCTACTACGACTAGGAAACTGGCCCTTTCATCTGGGTTTACTGTGTTGCTTCACTACTAAACTAAACGTTTCCAAGGGCTTTGTACAAACTTAATCCATTAGGGTGACAGTCATGATTTGGCGCCACTCTGAACAGGCTCTTGTCACAACTCACGAGGGATGGTGCATGGTTTGATTGCTTGATTGCTCTACGTGGCGGTTCAGGTTGTTTTCTTTTATTTTACATCATATAGCTAATAGCGAAAGGATGCGCTTTCGTTTATTTCTAAATATATTAAATATATTCACTCTTTCTCTCTGATTGATATCGGCTCGTCACTTCGTGGGAATGAACGAGCTTGACTCGTAAAATCGATCGATATCTACAACGGTAACACTCATCGGCATTGTTAGCCTCTATTGAACACACTTTTTATTTTCTGTTTATATCGATCCCATTTCAGTGATTTTTTGCTATTTGAGTTTACACTCGATACCTAAACGTTGACATTGCAGCTCCGGCATACGTGTACGAGACCCCCGCAAGGATGCAGTCAATGAACAAACACACTGGAAACTTGTTACGATTTGAAAATATTTGAACATTCCCGAGCATCGAGAGGGAGTGGGACGACTGTTTTATTTTAGCTTGACTGCCAACAATATTCTGATTTTCACATACTGCACCCAACTGATCGGATTTCGGGGGGACCGGAAGCAGAGCTAGAGTTTTAGTAGAGAGGTAGGAGGGTACCTTAAATCATTTTTTTCTAATAGAATGTCAGTAGATTAACCCTAGAACGTTGCACTTGCGTTTTCCACCTTAGAACGTTGCACTGGGGTAAAAATATACCCCAAGCGTTTGATCGCAATTTTCGCAGGCAAACTTGCAAACAAAGGAAATGTATAATACATTATTATCATCGTTTTTAATTGCGAAAACAGCTGTGCAAGTGAAAGTACGAAATTTATTGAATCAATGATACATAAATTGGCTTGAACAAAATAAAAACTGAATAAATCGCGGTTTTGACTTTTTTCATAAACATTACTACAACTTTGCGAGTTTTCAACCGATTTGAAAAAATCAAATGATTCTAAAAGTTGAAAGAATGGTCTAGAAACGCAATAAAATGAAATTTCGATAGTTTTAAAAAAGTTTAATTATTTGGAAGAGTGAAAGTTAAAAAATCGGGTTTTAGAAAATGCCACGAAATGGGGTGAAATTGAAATGAAAAAATATTTCTGGCCAGTAATACATTGGTAACACGCAACGTTTCCGTCACAGCAGTAATTGTGCGCAAGGTATACTTACGAGCCATTGCTTTGAAAAACTATAAAAAAATAAACAATACAACAATAAAAATCAGTAAAATTGAGAACGATTTTTTGCTCCGCTTCGAAATCAAATTAAATAAATTGAATAAATGATTAAAAATGATTATATAATGCTGAATGTTACTTGCGTAGTAAAACAATCAGTTAAAAACTGGTATTGTCACGAATCACATTTCCACTGACAGCACGAAACGCCAACGGCAACTGTGCACTGGGGTACAAATGTACCCCACGCCAACTTTGACACCTGCTTCTACGAAGCCTATAAGCAAACTGGCTATACTACTAGGGGCAGATCACTCTAGGAATGTATAGCAAATTTGCATCATCTTAGAAAGAATGCATTTGATTTCCATTTTTGCACCAACTTTGCACTCCCTCGCAGAAAAGATTAGTTAACAATCGTCCTACGCTGATCCACTTTGTTCGATGTTTTGTTGAATGTAGGGCTGTTTTTTGTAGGGTTTTGACGTCTTCTATTTTGATGGAAAGAAATGCATTTAATTTCGCTGATTTTTAAAAATGCATCACAAGGTAACTGCCCCTAGCTATACCACCTTTTTCTACTCTTACTAGGAACTCTAAATCGAATTTTGGTTAGGGTCCCAGGTCAGAAAATGCCGAATTCTCGTCTTTACATGGCTCCAAAGAAGGCGCGGGGTACATTTGTACCCCAGTGCAACGTTCTAGAGTTAAAACAAAAACGATAGTGTAAAAATCTGACTGCACGGTTTACTAAGTTATATTTTGTCGGTCAGTTTTGGCAACCGGCAATTTTGTGTACACTTTGGGTGACTTTTTATTTGACTGAATTAAATATTTTGATTTTGATTAAATAGTTAAATAAGTTTGCATTGAATTCAATTCCAACCTTAATCCGCCATATTTGTTCACAATACACGATTAAAACCGTCGTTTTCTATACGATTGAAACTTTTAGTTTTGGTTTTCGCGCATCTCTGTACAACGCTGAGTAGACGCTTTAAAGTCTATCTGGTTGATTTTTGTGCTTCAAATATTTCCCCTCTGTAACTGACAGATCGACTAGGCCGTTAGCTGGACACCTAATCCAAAAATCACAAACACGTACCGTAGGTCAGAAGTTTTTGATTTGACTGAGGATAACATAATCGAAACATTGAAAAATGCGAACTAACGTATGCAGAGTAATTTGGACAACCCTTCCAGCATTTAAACAAAAATGCAACCCTGCACAAGGCACCATACTAAACGTCATACTCTAGGCACCCATAAAGTACTTGACAATCTGTAACTGTATTAGTGTGTTCAACGGTTTGTTTTCCTCCACCTGTCATAGATGGAGAAAAACAAATCGAAAATAACTTTTCGGTCGGATTATTTTCATGATGGAATATGACCAACCGGAATTGTACGTCCCCCGAATAAGTTTTACAGCGACATAGAGCATTTCAACACTATTATAAATACTTTACGAGAGCTAATTCAAATGTTTAAATTGGCTGACAGTTTTATATATGACTGCTGGAGGAAAACAAACCTCCAAGTAGTGTGAGTGAAATCGTTTGCATAGAACTCTATTGGCTCTCAAACGTGAAACTTTTTCGCTCGATGCGCCAACTAGATTTCATTTTTGGTACCAATCAAATAATGATGATGAAAATATTTTCTTGCATTTATGATATAGGATGGTTCTTCTATTTTAATTGTTTTAAAATAAATATCACATAGTTTCACCAAAAGTTTGATTACAGATGATAAGAAAACACTCGTTCTTTCGTTTGACATCAAAATATTCAGTTGAACTCAATATTTTATTGCGAATTATTGAGATCCGGAATTATTTTTGTATTGTAGAGGTTAGATTGGTTGTTTTAGATATGGAAAATGTTTGGCTAGAATTGGAATTTATCGGTGGATAACCTCTACTGTCAACACCTGCACTCTTTAATCCAGTGATTTTTGCTCACCATCGTGTTTTCTATCGAAATTTCAATATCTGAATTTCATTTTAGTATAAATTGAAACCGGATGAACGAATTCTTAGTGATGTAACAAGAAATTTACCATCTGGATATTTTTCAGAGGTAGGAAACATATTTTCTTCATCAATATTACTTTTCATTAGAAGAAATAACATTTAATTATAATATTGATTGAATTTATAAAATTCAGAATTTACTTTCCAATGTGTTTTGACAGATGCCATAAAACCATAAAAACATCATCATTGCACTCCCGTGCCATCTGGCGGTCGACATCCAGCGTTAGATCACGAATAGAGCAATGAGGTATATCCCTGTCAAAAAAAATGCGGACGTGCATGGTCAGGCGATTTAAAAAGTTTGACGTTTGACTCAACTCGCCTGTGCTAATTGCCCCTAGGAACAAATGCAATTTGCGAATGCGATTTAAAGGCAATTTCAATACTTAGACAAACTTTCTGGCGGCTGAAATGAACTTGGTTGTTTTTCGCGTTTTTCAAATATGGCGGTTCATGTTTGGCTTAAGCTAAAAATTGTTTTTTGATCAATTGGTGTGTTCTCCCTTGTACTTTGTTTATCTAGTGCACTTCATTTAGCCAACGAATGTGGGAAATTGTGGAATCGTGTGTAAGTATAGTGAAACAGGATCTCTGACCGAGAGTCTTAGTGAACGTCAGATTGTGGTAAGTTTTGGAGTACAATACCCATTTCACCATTTATTCTTCCTATAATTTGGTGGTGATTACCTACACTGAAAAAAATCCAAACGTTAATTCTATTTGCTTCAAACCGCTTAAAATTCATATGAAGAAGAAATGCTATTGTTATCACGCGCACACATAGCTTCAATGTGTCAACTGTATAAACTATGTATGCACACACATAAGTTATATGTGCATATTGTTATAGAGTGGGGTTTTATGTGTCTAATAGTTATGAAATGTGAATGTAAGATTAATATTTCTTGTAAATACACACATTAGGTTTATGTGCCAGCAAATAGTGTCTATATGCCTCCGTTAATTGCAAAAATCTATGTGTAAAATCAATAGGCATAACGTTTACTTTTTTTTGAGTGTAGTATACTGGTAAGTATATGTGAGTAGATAATGAATCCTAAAATAAGTATTATTTTTAATTTTCAAATTAGGCAATTAAGGGCGATTAAATGGCGCGTTCCGTGGGCGATATAAGGGCGGGTTGGGCGGCAAAAAATGACGGCGGCAAATTGCCCAAATGTTGCATTTGAAATTGCCCCCTAATTGCCAGCAATTTGCTGGCAAATTGAAGGGCAATTAGCGCATTCGAGTTGGCAAATAGCCCCCCGTTAACCAGCAACTTGCCCTTTTTGACTGGGATATAGGTGTAGCAGCCCTGTCAAAAAAAAATGCGGACGAACATGGTCAGGCGATCTAAAAAGTTTGACGTTTGACTCAACTCGCCTGTGCTAATTGCCCCTCGGAACAAATGCAATTTGCGAATGCGATTTAAAGGCAATTTCAATACTTAGACAAATTTTCTGGCGGCTGAAATGGACTTGGTTGTTTTTCGTGTTTTTCAAACTTAAGCTTGAAATTGTTTTTTGAACAATTCGTGTGTTCTCCCTTGTACTTTGTTTGTCTAGTGCACTTCATTTAGCCAACGAATGTGGGAAATTGTGGAATAGTGTGTAAGTTATATAGGATTTTCGGCTTTTGCGGTCTGATTAATCCCGTTAAAAATACGGCTCAATGGACACAAATCCAACATCAACAAAATATTCAACATAGGATTCGACACGACAAATATTCCAACAACACACTCAGGCGAAAAAACAGCCCTCATTGATCACATCATACAGCAACAACATAACTTCGATCTGACCAAAACAAAAATTATTGATCGTAGCTATCGAACTACGGCTCTACCAATATTGGAGATGTGTCATATTACCAACACATCCAACACCGTAAACTACCGCAGAGATGTAGATGGCTTGAGTACTATCAACGCTGGAATACTCCACACAGCCAAAGCCTCACAATCCGTCAGATTGCAGAGACAACACACAGACAAGCCGTCATCTCACTGCCCACTCCTAAACGTACTCAGTCAAAATTGATCTCACACTCATTACCATCTCACATTGCCCCAACCATCTTCTAAAGTGTCTTTGAGTCGTGCACAGTGATTAAAAAAGGGTGATGGGAAAACTGAACAATTCTACCCACCAGTAAGTTTAGCAAAATAATATTAATTTATTTCAATTTCAACCCACTAACTTTCATGCAATTGCTTAGTAACGGCATATTTGAAGCTTTTTTAAAAAAACCTCCGATCGTCGGCAAACGACGCTCAAACGAAGAACGATAAAGTAGTGAGTAACAAATTGTATTTCCGTTTTTTAAATATGTTATTTGTAACCGTGAATAAATTACAGTTTCCCTTGAAAAAGGCCATAACCAGTGGCCGAAACGTCGGGCAGTATAAATCACCCGTTCTGATTAATCAGACCGCAAAGGCCGAAAATCCTATAAATCATATTCCGGTCGTCTCCCCAAGTAAAAATAGTGTGTAAGTATAGCGGAACAAGATCTCTGACCTAAAATCTTAATGAACATCAGATTGTGGTAAGTTTTGGAGTGCAATACCAATTTCACCATTAATTCTTCCTATAATTTGGTGGTGATTACCTAGTATACTGGTAAGTATATGTGAGTAGATAATGAATCCATAAATAAGCATTATTTTTAATTTTCATATTAGGCAACTAAGGGCGATTAAATGGCGCGTTCCGTGGGCGATTTGGGGGCGATTTAAGGGCAGGCTGGGCGGCAAAAAAATGACGGCGGCGAATCGCCCAAATGTTGCATTTGAAATAGCCCCCCAATTGCCAGCAATTTGCTCACAAATTGAAGGGCAATTAGCGCATCCGAGTTGGCAAATAGCCCCCCCCCCCCCCTTAGCCAGCAACTTGCCCTTTTTGACTGGGAGAACACACGGTTTGCTAGTGTTGGCAACCAAAAATATGTAAACAATCCTGAAGCACAACGGGTCGACGTCATAGCGGTCACAGGATTAAATGGAAGCGGAACGACCGGTATGACGAACGCAAGTAGATTTATACTGTGATCACTCACACAACTCATGTAAGGTTCATCTTACGAATACCAAAGTGCCATCTTCGCCAGATTTGTATTTACGACATTGCCCATAGAGTACTTGACAATCTGTAACAGTAGTATTAGTGTGTTCAATGATTTGTTTTCCTCCACCTGTCATAATTTTTGATAGGTGGAGGAAAACAAATCGAAAAAAAGCTTTTCGACCGGATTATTTGCATGGTGGATCTAACCCAACCGGTATTGTAATCTCCAGAATAAGTTTCACAGTGACACAGAGCATTTAAACAGCAAACGTTTAAATTGACTGACAGTTTAACATATGACAGCTGGAGGAAAACAAACCCCCAAGTAGTGTGAGTGAAATCATTTGCATAGAACTCTATATTTTAAACATCCAGTGTTGATTTCAACCCGCGAGGAGATAGGGTGTTGAGCCCATTTTCGCCATGTTTCTATTATCACCCTATTCAATGGAAGCCGTTGGTTAGAGCAGTGTCTGCCATCTTTGTTCAACGCATTGAGTCATATGGTAGCGCAACAATAGGGGCACTCGATTCGGGTTTTCGTTGCGCTCAAACACGGGAATTTCACTGTTTTCAGCGCATTTGTGTTAATATATTGGTTCTTAACAACGAAGCAAAGCTGTTGATGTCAATTCTTTCGCATTCCATTGATTGGAGGCCGAGAAATTAATGAATTAGTGAGGCACCCTGCTTAGTATGGTGAAAATAGGCACTTTACCCTACCGTGTAAACAAAATGGCAGCAAACCTCTAATCTGGCACCTAGATATTACGCAAAAAAATGAACGCAATACAGTATTATGGCGTACCTTTTGTACAAAAAGCTGGTAACCCTCCAAATGATCCACAACTGCGTCCAATTAGGTCATTAAGCTATATATAGTTTTCCGTTCCATTCGATAAATTTTAGGTCCAATATACATAATATAACATCATTTAAAAAAAAATTTCGTTGTAATACGTAAAAACGATTTTTTTTGTTTTAAATAAAATCTTATGTAAACTTGGCAACCATACATAGGAAAACTGCGGTTGTTTACATCTGGCCTATCAAGACAACACCCAAAATGAAAAAAAACTATGCATTGCATGGTGTTTATGTCAAATGAAAAAAACCGTGCGGAAAAACCGGGAAAGCATGTATTAATTTTTTTCTGACAGGGCATCATTTGTCGTGAAATTCGATATGTCAAATGCTTCTTATAGTGTCAAATCCAGACTGTCAACATATTTCTTTATTTTAAATTTTAATATTATTTTCACGTTTCCTGAGTTGGAAAAAACATTGTTCATCAGCTTTATCGATGTATGTAATAAAAAGATTTTTTTTTCGCATTTAATGACCCAATTGAGGATTTCTGAGCTAGTTTGAAGTGGAGAGTATATGCCAATAATTTTTGACCAAAAACCACAGACTAACAGACATAACACTCGAAAACAATGCCCGCTTTAACGGTCATTTTGAATATATTTGTAGTTGGGACTGTTGCCACATTTGAAATTGTTGCGCCACTGACATATGAACAATCATATGAGGGATAGACCACTAGTGAAAAATTGTTCCCAAGCCTGAGGGGTAACACACCAGAAAATAAGTGTTTGGGACGGTGAATAAAAGGTGGAGCTAGTATTCTGGGAAAATTGCCGGATCGATAGGAGGGAATTCCCTCATAGTGTTACGTCTGTGCTAAAACTATCAAACATCTGATAATAAAAATTATGAAAGAAATCAAGAAAAAGTCAACATCAACTTTTTCGACTGCTTTGCCAAAAATTCCGGCAAACTGTCGTAAAGTTCCTAGGAGTTTTTTTTTCTAAATTAAGTTAATAAGCTGACAAATGTTTTCGTATATAGAGAGAACATTTATTAAAGATTTTCATACAGAAAAAATGCCTTTTGAATTTTGTCCAAATTTTATTCCGCATATATTATTAAAACTTGGCCTTTCAATGAGTCATCTTTCAATTAGCAAATAATATTTTCCAGATTGCATTTTTTTGCTCAAAATTACTTCAGATGGAATTTATTGTTCCAGACTGTCAAAAATTCGCAATGTACTGATCCTGAACGGTATCGTACAGAATCTCTTAAATAATATTGCTTATGGCACTAAAAACTGGATTCTAACCACACTACGCACTTACTATTCTTCTATTGAATTCTTCTCATAGACTGGTTAGTTCGACTGGCCTGTCTATGAAAGTACCATCTCTATCACTTGAGTTACATGTGATTTGACAGCTCGCAGTTTTCAGTAGCAGTTTGATCACTCGCACTTCGAAAGTGCTGAGTCCAGGTTGGTGGGAAGTGCGCAATATTGTAATCAACAGGACAATAGGTGTTTTGTCTAGAAAAACTCTAGAAAGAGAACTGCGGAGACTCCATTTTGGATCGATTGGATTCGCGTTTAGCTGTCAAAAAACGAATCCAATCGAGCATTGCCTATCCTTATAACATTGGACGAGTTGCCATACAATGCCGTGGCATACGTTGTCAAAAATGCTGTTTTTCTCTCCGCAGTTCTCTTACTAGAGTTTTTCTAGTTTTGTCTATATTGGCGCACCCCTCTGCTGAACAATACAAAGAGCCAACGCGTTTGACGCATTCCGTTGGCCAGCTCATCATCAAAGAGCACGTTTTCAATCAGAATAACTCAACAACGCTTCAATCTGACAGACGAGCGTTTCCGATGCGGAAATGTACACACTCCAGAAATGGGATTGTACCCTCTCAAGTGGATAGTAAAAAAAAAGTGAAAGTGGGGCTATTGAAACAAACATGCGGAAAAAGCATAGACCCGAGATAACAGGTCGGTTGACCAAATGCAAAGCTTTTCAATTGCTGTGCAGTGATGAATTAAATAATCCATTGATGGATATTTTTTCGCTCAAACCTATGATGCGAGTAAGCTTCCACATCGGAAAACAAAAACATTCAAAAGCAAACCAGGAAATTTGTTTCGTGATAGGAATTGGTAATCAGATTTAAATTACTTTTCATTATCTCCCCAAAATAATCCTACGTGTCGGCAAAATTGATGCACCGAACACAATACGAAAAGATTTTCTTGCCTAAAAAAATATTCGAAGCAAATGCGAATAAAAACGAGCGTTCGGAATAAACTTTACTCTGCTTCCGGTTCCAAATATCGTCCGTTTAATAAAATATCTCCCACAGTTTCAAAACCAAATTAAACCCTCAACAGTCGCAAATACTTCCAATTTCATACACGTGCTAATCCCTTGTAAGGGACAACACACAAAACTAATCCCAAAGCAAACCATGTTTTCCAGAGAAAACTCCACTCGTACACATACACACACAGACGCGTCAGCCAAACAACTATCCTAAGTAGGCTTATTACTACACATAGTAAGCGTTGTAGCCCCCGTACGGGCTCTTTTTGATGCAGCACGGCAGTAGCGATTGCAGCGTGTTCCGGAACGCTTCCCGAAAGTCCCGGTTGAAGTACGCGTAGATGAGCGGATTCAGTGTCGAGTTGAAGTAGCCAATCCAGAACAGAAGCGTGATGACCACGTCCGGACAGGGACAGGACTCTTCGCCGCATAGGGTTGTGATGACGTACCTGGAAAGAGAGAGGATTGAACCGAAATGAAATACCGGGCTAATCGGGATCAGGGGCGGCGAGCATGGAGATTGGTTTGTAATTACGATCGATGGTATTAAAAATGCCCCTCCGGTGAAGCGTGCACTCGGAGGGGGATAGTGCTTCGATTTGGCTGATTTTGGTCACTAGTATATGCAAATGGATAGATTTGGGAGATTGAATAGGTTTATAATTCTGTAATTTGTTGGGGGTTGATTATTTAGACTAGCAAGAATGTTGAATAGCCGTGATGCCAAATATGATTTTATTTTCAAATACCTCTAGTTAACTCACTTGAACTTTAAAATTCGTATAACCGAATCAGAATAACAACTTAACGGAGTCCTCTACTCTCGAGACCCACTGTTTTTGCGGGAATAAATTGCAAAGTATTCAATGAGCATACCTATTTAGAACTTTTATTTGGAAGATCAGAAAAGATTCATGTGACTAAAGTCATTGTCAAGGAAAACCGATAGTGTCAAACGTGTTTACATTTTCGTAGAAATCAATTAAACATTATTCTAAAGTTTTAAGGGTTCAATATATATTGTACTAGCTAACACCCGCCGCGCGTTGCTGCGACACTCTGCGAAATAAGAGTAAAACACAATTTGTTTCGAAGCGCCATCTGACGGGCAGATAATCTCCAACCAATAGCACACAAACACGCTCCAGAACAAATACCTACTATGTATAAATTTTTACGGCAATCGGTTAAGCCGTTTTGGAGTCCATAGATCATATACATACAAACATTGACTTTTATATATATATATATATATATATATATATATATATATATATATATATATATATATATATATATAGATAGATAAAATAATATAGAAATAGATATAGATAGATAGATATATATTTATCTCAATCGGTTTATGCAATAAAAGAAGAATTTTATTCATTTTAATGACCCAATTGTTTGCACTGCTTCCCAGTGAGCAGGGCAACAATGCACACAAAAGAGCCTCCCATTTTCTTTTCTTTTGTTTGTTGAGCCACGTAGTGATACGCTCCTATGAGACAACACACAACGAAGTGAAAAGGAATAACATGCAAGTGAAGACCCGAGCAGAAGAAAATAACTTCATAATACCAAATTCAGGTATACTGTACTAATACTTGAACACCGCAATAAGGTATTGAGGAGCCTTGCATAAGAGGTAAAATACCTGAAATAATAACTGAGACATGTACTACGAATAACTAGTTGATAATCAAACGAGTTATTATAATACCTGAATAGTAACAAAACCTTTTCAACCTTCCAATAACAAAATTCACTGTATGAAGGTATTCAATAAAGAATTGATTTGGTATTTGTAAAAATCACAGGGATACATAAATAATACTAAAATGAAGTATTCAGAGTTACAAATAATCGAAGCTCTATTTTGGCAGCTGAAAATGAACCTGAAGCGACTCGCGGCGTATAGAAAATATATTCATTTCACTGATTATCAAGGAACATGTTTTCAAATGACGGTAAAGCGTATGAAAGAACAATCATCATCGTTTACATTGTGCCAGGGCCTACTTTGATGCGTTTGGTTCGTTGCTGCACGGTCGCTTCGTGTAGTAATCGGAGACGAATAAAAAATCTGCATGGATGACTGTTGTTGTGGTTTGTTCGTTTGACGTTTTCAGCTGCGTCACTGAATATTGAAAATGAATGTGGCTGAATATGATCAATTTTCATTGAATGAATTTGAATATTTTTAACTATGGAAGTATTTTTACAAAGGTATTAAGCAGGTATTGAAGAATGTTTCTTCAATACCTGATTAATACCTCAATGAGGTATTAATATTCAGTGAATACCAGGTTTTGGTATGATACCAGAAAACAGTATGCTCGGGTTATTGGCCAGTTATTTTTTCCTGGTCGGGGAGCGACACTTTACGTAAAAAGTGCGAAGAGCGTTTTTATTTTTCTCATCGTTCGCTTGGAGGTACATGCTAAAGAGACTAGAATAACAAAGAGACGCCATGTTTTGTTTGGAATACCAATTCAGCTGTGAACGCTTATAGCTCATAGAGTTGGTATTCCAAAGGGAACATGACGTCTCTTAGTTATTCTACTGTCTTTAGTGGATGTCACATCGCTCCCACGCGGATTTGACAGAATTCCTGAATCGACATTAAACTGATCAAAGAAGTGTTCACCATGATAAACTAACCGGAATCTGCGCTAGTTTTGTTCGAATACAAGCTTCATGCTCCAGTTGCTCCGAAGCAAAACAATCTTAAAAGAAACAATTTTCTGTTCTCGTAAATAACTGACACCAACTTGCTGCCAGTTAGACAAGAAATCCAAACTGACGCCAAATTGGTACCAGTTGATTATTATTTCAAATTAGTCCTATTCCTGGAATACTAGAGTAGAGTGGGGTCAAGTTGGTCAGAATTCGGCTGGAATTCCATCATAAATCAGCTCACATTCCGAATCTCATTCCGATTGTAATTTACTGGGATGAGGTTATTTTATGGTGCGGACATCTATGTGTCATCAAAAGAAGCTCTTGTTTCATGTATCCCAGTCAAAAAGGGCAAGTTGCTTGCTGACGGGAAGCTAATTGCCAACTCGGATGCGCTAATTGCCCTTCAATTTGCCAGCAAATTGCTGGCAATTAGGGGGCTATTTCAAATGCAACATTTGGGCGATTTACCACCGTCATTTTCTTGCCGCTCTACCCGCCCTTAAATCGCCTCCAAGTCGCCCAGGGAACACGCCATGTAATCGCCCTTAATTGCCTAATATGAAAATTACAAATAATAATTATTTTCGGATTCATTATCTACTCACATAAACTTATAAATACACTACGTAATCACCACAAAATTATAGGAATCATTAAAATCAATTATCAATGGTGAAATTGGTATTGCACACCAACACTTACCACATTCTGACTTTTATTAAGACTTTAGGTTAGAGATCTTGTTCCACTATACTTACACACGATTCCACAATTTCCCACATTCGTTGGCTAAATGAAGTGCACTAGACAAACAAAATACAAGCGAGAACATGCGAATTGTTAAAAAAAAAAACAATTTTAAGCTTAAGCCAAACATGAACCGCCATGTTTAAAAAACGCAAAAACAACCAAGTCCATTTCAGCCGCCAGAAAATTTGTCTAAGTGTTGAAATTGCCTGTAAATCGCATTCGCAAATTGCGTTTGCCCCTAGGGGCAATTAGCACAGGCGAGTTGAGTCAAACGCCAAGCTGTTTAAATCGCCTGACCATGTTCGTCCGCATTTTTTTACCGGGATAGTACCGCAAAAGCGCATCCCATCACATAAGGTAAGCAGAAATGCCATAAACTACTCAACTCATCACTTCCAATAAATATTATCTCAACACGTAACAGACTGCACAGTGGCACGACTTAGAACAAAAGGTGGACTAAAGTCCAAACCTTGCCGTATCGGTTCAAACAAGACGGTTTTATGTAATTTTGGTACACTAAATTCGTTTTTGATAGTAAAACATTTAAAAAATAAACATTTACTATTCATTAGGGTGTCTCAAAAATATTTTTTTTTCGAAATCGTTCTTAAAATTTGTGTATATTAATTTTCGTGTGCTAAATCGGTTTTGATATTAACACTTGTAAAAAAAGTCATCATGCATTAGGGTGGCTAAAAAATAATTATTTTGTTGTGAAAATTCAAAAAAACGTTTAAAGAACTTTTTATGCGCTGAATTCCTTTTTGGTTATGAAAATATAAATTAACTTTACTACTTATTAGAATGGCTCAAAAGTAAGTATTTTGTCTTTTATAATGATTTTTTCAATAATAATTTTGGAATTTATTTTCCATATTGAAACGAATTGATTGACATCTCATTATGTGGCTTCAGAATTGACTATTTCGTTTCTACAGATCAAATAAGATGTGTTTGACTAATATTGAAACGTTCAATTCATTAGTGGGTTACTTGATATGGAAACTAAATTTTCTTTCATTTTCAAAACAAACATTTTGAGCGTCTTAGTGGAATGTTTAATTACATTAACTAATCAACAAAATGGTTAACGATTTAGTGTGTGTGTTTTAAGTTACTTAGGTTGCTTATTTCTTATCTTAAATAAAAATAAATCGAAAACCCCTTTTCGCGTATATGGTACATTTAAAAATGGTCTAATTTTATTTAAATAATGTTGCATAACCTAAGGCTATATCAGTGCTATGCAAATTCGGATCAAAATAGTCTCATTAAATGACTAGAACTGTGTTCACTCAATTTGACAGTTATTACGTAAGTTAGCAAGAAATAGTTCAAAAACATTTTGACATTTTTCAGATGATTAAAAATATGTACTGATTTTTGAAACCATCTATACCTCCACTCCACTCCTTACTCTTGATCATTAGTAAAACCCTTGTAGATCATGCTCTCAATGCTATTTGAAAGTTGTGCATGTATACGTGTCATTATTCTAGTTAAAAGTGATTATTCAAATTCAATATCAGTAATAACCATGCGTCTCCATTCACAGTTTTTTAAAATTTTGACTGCTTATCGCAAGTTTTCGCAAAACCAGCATAGGCTCATTTTAAAGAGAAAATTAAAAGCTTTCGAATGAGTATAATGTGATTGCGTGCATTCGCTGGCGTCGTTGTTGATATCGCATTAGAAGTTCGAATTCAATAAAAATCATGACAAACAGTTATCCAAACACTAACTAAACCAACTAGTGACTTATTTTTGGCGATTTTACGGTGTAATTTTATCACACGGATAAATTTGGTGAAGTAATGCAATGCATAAAATCAACCGTTTCTTTGAAAAACGGAAATAACCGTATGTAGTTCCTATGGTCAAATATTGCAAAAAACAGTTGAATTATGCCCTTGAAAAAGCTGTCAAAAATTCATTTTACATTCAAATCACTAAAAATCTCGCGAAAATGTCACTGATGGCTCAGCTGATACGAGAAAAATACTAGTGAGAATATCGCATAACCTTCATATATGGACTCCGGGCTCGTCCCACTGTGGACTGCGCCAACAAGGCCAAATACTTTTAAAGTATAATAGATCATTGGCGCAGTTAAACTAACGCACTGTACCATGTCAAATAAACTAACAACAAAAAATATAATACTCGAATCCGAAACAAAGGTGGTTCTAGAGCTTTTATTTTTCAGGAATTCAATAAATACCTGGCATTCCTGTTGAAACAGCGTAATACCGCCAACGCTGTCGCCGCCACCGATCAAAAACGATCGGAAAGCTGCCGCGGATCAAAAATCCATCGGCGCACATGTCTATACTGCTGATGGTTTGCGGTCATCTCACTCAAAATGTTAAAATTATTAATGAAAAGTGAAAAAAAATTGGCTCGCAGTTTAAACACAGAGAACAGACGTCCATCTTCAGCATTCAACTTGTGTAAAATCTCTAACGGTTTCGTAGGTAGTTGGGATATCCAAACTAGGTGCGCTACTGTCGTCATGTTTTTGTGTGGCTGAGTTCGACAGAATTGACAGCGGTTATTCCTTTACCCAAACTAGTCCGGAACCGGTTCGGACTTCCAGCATGAATTCCAGCTCAAATGCATCAACCGATAGAGTCGGAATCGGTTGTTTTCTTGGAGCAAGATTCCATGCTGAATCCATGCAGGATTTCGAACCGATTCCGGTGTTTATCGTATATTAATTCAAATGTTTACACACGTTTTTTAAATATTTTTATTCGATGTAATGGATGTCTGTTCTCTGTGGTTTAAATGTAAAAACAACGCGTGCATCTGCTAATAATTTTAGTTCTAACTCAAATCATTTTAACTAGAGAACGTAGCAACAGATGCTGACAGCATGCTGGAATCAACAATTTCTCCTTCATACCAATGGCTTCCATTGGAATCTACTGAAATCGGTTAGAGGAAACTCAATTAGCCCCAATGGCCCCAGCTAGGCACAAATCTAACATCAATGGAGGATTTTTCACATTAATGAAAAGATTCAATCAATCAATTTTGCCATCACATCTTGTTAGGCGTTGGATTGGATGGGAAAATTTCATACCTACAGTATGTAAAAAAAGTTTGTCCACCCCTACCACAAAATTAGTATTTGTTTAATATTCTTGACAAAATCGTCCTCAAGTACATTTTTATTTACGTTTTATTATGTATGCACTAGATCATCAAATTCACTAAAAAAATACTTGTATTTTTCTTTTGTGCCACTTTGTGAAATTGTAACAGGTAATAAAAAGGCGTAAAAAAATTATTCACCCTTATGAACCTAGTTACTGTTTAGCGTATAAACCAGCTGCTGTCATTTTACTCAATGTAAAAATTGTACATAACAGCTGTATGATCACTGGAATTGTAAAAGCTCTGAAATTTTCTCAGGTTCCTGGACAAAATTCCAAATAACGTTGAATTTTTTTGAGTATTCGAAAATGAATGATAGATCATCAAAACTATTTCGTGAGAATTCTGAAGCAAAAGTTATGCACATGATCAAAAAATGTGGAAGACCAAAATCCAAGAATTGACTAGACCATTTGGGAAACAATGTTAATAAAATTGCTTCGTTGTGTTCAATTTTTTATTTTCTAAGATTTGGCCGACCTCAATATTGAAGAAATACTGGTTTTGTGACAGAGGAAGACAAACTTTTTTTTTACATACTGTATGGTGACGGCGCCAAAAAAGTGGGTTAGTACCAGTTCCACCCCGAACTGATGGGAAGCATTAGGTTTGTTCCAGTACCAGGAGAAACTGGAAGTACTCCGGAGCAAACAGGGAGAAAATCGTTCCTGTACTATCTTCTTCTCTTTTTTCTTCTTCTGGTGGCAAACCGGAGTGAAAAGGAGCAAGAATTTTTTGCTCCGGAGCAACAGGGAGTAACTTCCATGTACTGGAACAAACCTATTGCGACACAGTGAAGCGATGAGTTAAAAATGAATGACAGCAAAAAATCAAGTTTCGATTCACGGTACGATGAAGCTCCATCATCAACACCGTTGCTGGTAGTATCGACGAATAGAATCCAACCGACTGGCAGAAAGGGAATGAATGAGATAATTGAATTTATTTTCTAACTAAATGCAATCTATTCAAAAGAATCCACAGCGATATACGGCAATCGATAGGTTGAAGGGAACGGGAGCTACCGATGATGGGTGATAACTAAAATTGCTGAATTTGCACCTGCTTTGACAGATCATCGATAGGAAAATGGAAATACAGGGCACCTCCCCAGAGCCGTTATCGAACAGTGTTCGCGGGACGACTGATAGATGTCAAAAAATGGTTAAATGTAGAGCATTCTAGGTTAGGGCAACCCAGTTAGAGCGTGGCCATGAAGAATAAGAAAACATTATATATCAAAATAAAGTTTGACGTATTCGCAATAGAGATACGTCATATTTCTGCTCGTTTGGATACGTCAAATTCTCGACAAATATAGGATTACGGCGTAAAAGCCAACTATCAAAATTCTCTCGATTTCAAAACAGAAAAATGACATTAGCGCAGTAGCTAACCTAGTTTATGTGAGCCGTTGTTCAGAGTTTCTGTCAAAATTATATAATCTGGGACAAAGAGGAATGAATTCTGCTTTCACGATGAAAATTTTCCAACGGTAAACAACTAAACAAATGGATATCTTCCTCTTGTGCTCATTCTTCACAACTAACAAGTAGTGGAAGATCAAAAACAATTTATCTCAACCAAAAAATTAAAATTGCTGTAGGCTTTCCTGGTGAACCTTCTGTACCATCCCTGGACCAGCAGCGCTCGTTAAAACTTCAAACAGTAACTGTAAACTTGTATTTCAACTTACCACAAAAAGAACGGCAACCAGCAGAGCAGAAACACACCCATGATGATTCCGAGCGTCCTGGCCGCCTTGTGTTCTGCTCTCCAGCCCTTAGCCGGTCGGGTTGAGGTTCCACCTGTAGCGATTGTTTGTCCAAAATTTCGTTGCATAATTCATTCCCAAGGATCGTCGTCATCATCATCATCAGCATCAGCAGCAGCATCGACGTCACCGTCGTTATATTTATTTTTGTAAAATGAACGTAGTTTGTCGGACGTTTAATTAAATTTCCGTTGTTTATATGCAATTGCCAGGAACAACGATGACCGGACGTTGGCAAGACGAGCAAAAGCAATAAGAAAGAAAAGTGAAAGTTAATTTAGTGGGTTGTTTTCTTATGGGACTTTTTGCCTTACCCCGTACCCTAACGGTCTGGGGAAGGCAACTTGGGCGCTGCTGCTGTTTCAAAGTTACAATCAGATTGAGCTACAGAGAGAGAAAGGTGCAGTGAAGATTGGAAAGTTTTCCGGACGTTGCCAATCAGACTACGCAGGACTCATGCATCGTTAGAGTAATTTCGGATTTATACATAGCGAACGGACGAGAAGTAAAATTTTCCATGCTAAATGTTTATAGTGCACATAACTATTACTACCGAGTTTTTCGTCGAGCAGTGCAAAAAAATAAGTTTCAATTGGGATCCAGTCAAAAGGTAGACGTTGTAAATAATTCTTGAGCGTTTTTTCAAAACGTCATATCTGCAATGAGTTACTCTCTTTGTTTACTTTCTCTTTCGATTTTTACGGCGTCACTATAACACTTTTCACTTATTTTACAGTACAGATCGAAACACGATGGTTTTAACTAGCATATTATGCAAAGAGTTGAGGGATAAATGTTAAAGTGACCGAATTATTAACAGAAGAGAAAGTAAACAAAGAGAGTAACTCATTGCAGATATGACGTTTTGAAAAAACGCTCAAGAATTGTTTTTATTTTTACGTCGATGCTACACCGGTGTCACGTGTGAAACAATGACTTTTTAAACATTTGTTAGGTCGAGTGCGGTCGATGTTAAACCAGTGTAGTGCCAACGTAGAAATAAAAACGCCTTAAGATGAGCGCAAGACAACAAATATACAAAACAAAGAACTACTAAGTACTAATTACTGATGAAGCAACCAGGAATATTTCGAATCGAATAATTCTATCATACTTGTCATTCTAAAAACACGAAAACCGGCAACAACACGTTGTCTACAATTTTGTGTAAAACCACAGATAATCGACATTTCTTGAGCGTTTTTTCAAAACGTCATATCTGCAATGAGTTACTCTCTGTTTATACTTTCTCTTTCGATTTTTACGGCGTCACTATAACACTTTTCACATATTTTACAGTACAGATCGAAAGACGGTGGTTTTAGCTAGCATATTATGCAAAGAGCTGAGGGATAAATGTTAAAGTGACCGAATTATTAACAGAAGAGAAAGTAAACAAAGAGAGTAACTCATTGCAGATATGACGTTTTGAAAAAACGCTCAAGATTTAAGCCTTTCTAGCAGTCTCCGTTTGTAGGCGTTTATTATCGCTTGAGATAGCTGTACACCTTAAGAATTCTCTAATTTCATATTTGATGCTCGAAAAGTTTTCAGAGTTTCTTGAAGTTATTAAGACTTCCCTGAAACATGCGGGACATGCCGTAGCTTGCAAAATTTTTTTGATGTTCGCTACATTTTCCTAATTTTGTTAACTTTTCTCGAAATACTTCATTGAAATGCTTAGTCGAGTGTGAGTTTTATGAGATTTACTTGAGTTTCGTAGTAATTTTTTTAAGTTTGAAATAATTTTAAAGCCCTCTGATGTGTGATTTTTTTCCCAGAAATCCTTAGTTTTTTTCTTAAGGCATCGCGAACATTCCAGATATTCTTAACATGTCTTCGAAGGTGGTAAGATTTGTTTGGGGGTCTTCTACACTCGCGATTTTAAAAAATCGATTTTTTTCTTTGTTTAATTTTAATCTATATGTATCTGAGAATACGCCACAGAAAGGATTTAGTGAAAATCATATTCCCTGGCTGTTTCTGGGAACCGGCCGTTTCTGAAATACTATAAGCGCGGCGTACCACGATGGCGCTTGTCTATGGAAAAATCATTGTTTAAAGAATTCACCGGTCCATTCTTGACGTTTATGGATATTGGATATGTGAGAGTCTGTGAATGGTTCTTTGCCTTTCTCATACAGAAAGGTTAGGCAATCACTCTAAAAATCGTCAACTAATCCCGGCCCGGAGGGCCGAGTGTCATATGCCATTCGACTCAGTTCGTCGAGATCGGAAAATGTCTATGTTCCGGACTTACGGGTGGAAGAGCAATGATGTGAAAAAAATTCCCCCCAGAGGCGAAATTCGAACTCGCAACCTTTGAGACTCCGGCCCAATGCACTAATCCTTATGCTATCCCTGGGTATGGTGACATCCCAGAAAGAACATATGATTATCCTACTGGCGACGGTGATCGTACGCTGCCTGCAAAGCGAGAATCACACACAACGGTAGCTGATCACCCCAACACATTTGATCTATTTAATTTCCCCGCTAGATACCAAGGCCCGGGTTTTTATTATCGTCTGATGTCTAATTTTTAGTTCATTACCCATCGTACTTCGGTGGGTCACAGAGCTGGGGGGAATTTTTTTCACATGATTGCTTAGCTTCACTCACCATTTCCGATCGTTTTTCCCCGTTGGATACCACCACAGTCATAAATAAGGTATTGGCACTTAAGTCAAAAGACCAAAAATTGAATTATTAGTTTAATTCGAACGGGCGGGTTCGCTCCCGTCATACCTCTGTTCACTGGGCAAGGGACCAGAAATCGACAGTCTTCATCAACTCTGTCACCCACCGAAGTACGATGGGTAACGAACTAAAAATTAGACATCAACCGATAATAAAAACCCGGGCCTTGGTATCTAGCGGGGAAATTAAATAGATCATATGTGTTGGGGTGATCAGCTGCCGTTGTGTGTGATTCTCGCTTTGCAGGCAGGGTCCGATCACCGTCCCCAGTAGGATAATCATATGTTCTTTCTGGGATGTCACCATACCCAGGGATAGCATAAGGGTTAGTGCATTGGGCCGGAGTCTCAAAGTTTGCGAGTTCGAATCTCGCCTCTGTGGGGAATTTTTTCACATGATTGCTTAGCTTCACTCACATTTTCCGATCGTTTTTCCCCGCTGGATACCACTATAGTCCTAAAAAGAATTTTTGAATTGTACTGAACGTGATCAATTTGGCACCACTTGCATCTGGTATACTCAACCTGCACAAAACGTTGCATAACGCAGGGCTGATTTTTGGAACAACTTGATCACTCATTCAGCCCTTCGTTATGCAAATTTGCAACATCATGACAGATTGGCTAAGCGCGACGTTTCATGAAGCGCGGCCGTTCTTTTCGAACAGGAAAGGCCGCGTGGAATTTTGGAGAAATGCGCTAATAAATAGGCTGCGCACAGATTTCACAAAATATTACCTAGATCCCTGCTCTGTATGGGACTCTAATAGAACACAGACTCTAGTTAGAGTTACTATACTCAGAGTTAGGCCAGGCCGCTTACAGAGCTCCGGTGAGAAGTTGAGCAGGGGCTGGTACTGACAGTAGGATGCGAGAAACCTGCTTGCAGCATATCGAATGGAGCCTGTCAGATTAAAAGCAGGCAGTCGGTGCAGATCCATTTGGTTTGTAGGTTTGGTTTTCTCGAATCTCGCATCCTACTGTCAGTACCAGCCCCTGCTCAGCTTCTCGCCGGCACTCTGTAAGCTCTCTTAGGCGAACACAAAAGCCGGAAAACTGGCTGCTCTTATTTTAGGAAGAAAACACTGGCATCCTATGCAAATGTTCAAGCTCTAGGTTAATAACTTCATTTTCGTCGTGAGTAAGAACTTTACAACACAAGCGAAGAGTAAAATAATTATGACCATAGCCACAATGCCTTTTTCATATATGTACATTCAAAGAGAACATGTTATGTGACGTCATGCTCGATTGGCTTCGGCATTTGACATGTTCAATTGGCTCCGGTCAGCGTCTCCGCCTAACTATGAATGTAGTAACTAAAATTGTAGTGCGTACAAGAGGATGACATGACGTCATATTGGCGTAGTCAACATAAAAAACTTTGTTTGCAACAAAATAAACGAAATTTGTCTAAATACAAACGAGGAGCACTTTTGTTTGCATCAAATTAGAGAAAGTGTGCATTGTTTTCTATTGTTTACTGCTACTGCTGTTTGTTGGTGACATTTCAAGCGATTTTGACGTTGTCAAACTGATCCCCATTGATCGGTGAAAAAACCACCCCGGTGGCACGGTGATAGTTTCCTGAAACCTCCGTTTGTTGTTGTGGTGGCGTTGTTGTCAACAAATTATTAAGCTACATTCATACTGTTCCTACGTATGGCGCACATGCATTCAGAAATATGAAAATCTATTAAAAGGTTTTCAATGTTATTCGAATAAATTGCATTTGTTTCGACACAAAGACTGAGCTAAAAATTTAGGTGTAATAAAAAACGAGTAAAAATATCGATTGAAGAAGCAGTATGTGATAAGCCTACTCTAACGTTGCGGTGTGATAAGAATCTTCAGGGGTATAGAGTATTTTCCAAACTGAAGCTGTATTAGTGTGATTAACGATTTGTTTTGATCCACCTACTATAATTTTCTGATAGGTCGAGGAAAATAGTTGACCTTAATCAGCTGAATTATTTTTGTAATTGAACATGAAGGAGTATTTTATGTCCCCGGCTTTAGTTTAACAGGGGCACAGAGATTTTTAACAACATTACAAATAGGATATGGGATTTTATTCCAATATTTCAATTAGACACGAAATTCTACATAGGATATTGACACTACAATGTTATCTAACATCAGAAAAGCTTTTTCGCATAAGCAATCTAACCTAGCATCTTCAAGATAAGTAAAGATTAGGAAACTGAGTGTATGCGGATGTCCCCAAGGAGTTATTATTTGATTCATGCGATCTTGTCGAGGATGGTTCATAGAGGAAATGTAATGATCGTGCAACTAGTCACACATGATGGTGACCCGAAAATATTTAAAATACCACAACCACAAACGAGACATTTTTTGAAAAAAATTAAATCGCCAATTACAGAAATACTAATAACGCTGTTGATAGAACACGATCTAATGAAAAAGTAAGCTTATGCCAATAGTGACATTTGACAGTAGTTACAACAGCAGTCCACTGTTGTAATGAAATTGCGTATGTTTGCTGAGAATTGTGAAAAGTCGGTCGATCGGAATCGATTTCAAACCCCCAGAAAGATTTGTTTACTATCTGTCACTTGAGATGTTTTATCCCTGTTATTTGTGCAAAAATCGAATCGTTGGTTAAATCAGAGGGAAGAAATTTGCTTGCAGTAATTGTTTTTCAACAAGTTGTTAAGCTACGTGGAAAGCCAATAAATTTTAAACACGAAACTTATCAATAAAATAATTCACTGTCTCTTCAAATATTGTTGCTCTGCGATTTTATTACCAACCATCATTTTATACATTTATATGAAGTTAAACAATATTCAGTTAGCATAATGACGGATAAAATAATTAATTGTTTAGTAAATATTTATTACGCACAGAGACGATGTCGTACAAAAATAGATATGAACATAGCTTAAACGCATTTCTTGACAGCTAGTCAGCGATGCCAGATTTACAGACATGTCTGTATTTTACAGACTTTTGATGGTCTCCTACAGACGTAATCAGAAATCTACAGACTTTTAAAAGAGTAACAGTGTTTAACAAAATTGCACTAGAATAATTTGACCCGGATTCCTTTACAATAGTTTATTAATTTCAAGCTACTTTTAAAGTATCAACCTAGTGTAAATAGGATTTACACAACCATCTACAGACTTTTACAGACATTTTAATTATTCTTCTACAGACATTTCACAAAAATATGTGGCATCGCTGCAGCTAGTAGAACCAAAGAACCAAAATTTTTGGCTTCAAGGCAAATGTATGTAGATGACAGCCGTGCCACCGAGGTGGAAAAAAACGATGTTGCCTCTTGTCAAACTCTGTATGTAGAAATAGGGGCGCCAGTTACCTGAGTGCGTACCACACAAATATGTGTGGAAAGCATAGTTCCGAAACAGTCGATAGTTGAAACCCCGGACGGGACATGCGAAGACGGGTTTCTTTTTCTCTCCTGATATTGATGTTATTTAGCAGGGCAAAATCAGAGTATATGTAAGGAGAGTGAAGACAACTGTCATGATTATCCGTCAGTGATATTCCAAACGAACAAACGACCTGTCAAAATACATGAACTTGACTCGTTTGGAATGACACTGACAAATAATAATTGTTCCAATTTTGACAGTGTCGTCACACTCCTTATATGCACTCAGGGCAAAATATGCTTGCAAAATAATTTCAAGCAAATGTCGATGATAGTGCTGTGCCGCTGCGGCATAGATTTCTGCCGATGAGGTACAGATTTGTGCCGAAAATAATAGAGCTCAAACATAACATGAACTTTGGTGTCGTTTGTCTGAGCTGTGTAAAACAGCATTAACCATAGCTGTTGAGCAGAATAATTAAATTGCACTGGGGGTGTCCGTAGCGTAGTTGGTAAATCGATTGCTTTGTACGAAGCACACCTGGGTTCGAGTCCCGACCCCGCACATAGGGTTAGAAATTTTTCATAAGAGATTTTTCTAACCAGAAGAGGCGAATGACCTTAAGGTTAAAACCTCTATAATCGAAATAAAAATTGCACATGCCGTCGATGCATTTTGGCATATTTGTCTCTATGCATGTACATGCACCTAAGCAACATGTGAAATATATTTTCTAAAAACATCTAGTATATAGCTAGGATATTACGATACTACCCGGACACTGTCCACTTCAAGAAAATGAAAATCGTCAAGAAAGGTCCGGTTCGCAATGACAGGTCATTGCCGGTTTGCGGTGACATTTACTTTTTATCACTTTGCACGTCCTTTCCCAGGGTGGAACCCGCGGCCGCTTTTTTAAAATAAGTGAGGCAAAAAGCTTGTTCCAGTACCAGGAGAATCTGGGACAGGACGTTTGGATACGAAAAAACCTAACGCTATATGCATTCAGTCCATTTTAAATATGTGAGGCAGAATGAGAGGCTTTGCGAGACGAGCGATAAAATAAACAGAAAAAAAGACAACATCTACGCAGGTCCCGCCCAGCTCCAGAGTTAACAGGGAGAAAATGAGCAGGTAGTGTTTAGTACAAAACGAACAATACAATAAACAAATTAAAATGCGCATCCTCCCCCAAATCCCGCCACAAGCTGGAACGACTAACATATATACAAAACTGATCAAAAAGAAGATAGTAATGTACAAAACAAATGCTCATATCCAGACTTCCCCGTGTACCTGTGTGCAAAATTTCGTGCACGCGTTCAACCTCAAATATGCTTCGTCTCGATGTACAGGTTCGCCTCGAACATCGAATCCAAGCGAACGATGTACAAACGCTAGTTCAAACATCCGTGTACGTTGTTACCGTCGCTTTGGTTCGGTATCGATTGAGAGACGTTTGTTTTGGAGTTTACAATGTTTGTAGTATGTAATGTATAGTATGTAAGTGTAATTTAATTTTTATTTCTTTATCTGGCTCTGATTTATTAATTGTCGTTAGTCTATTTTCTTGCTGTGTATTATTTTTTTTAAATATTTTTGTTTAAACTAGCCTAAGTATACTAACATTAGTAAAACTATCAAACGTTAACGTTTTCGGAAAAAATATAATCATGTGAACGTTACCGTTAGAGAAACCACGGACATACTGCTGTATAAAGTCCCAGAAATTCAAAAGAGACCTTCTGTGCCCACCCCGGAACATCCATACCAGGTGTTGGGGCTTAGCCTAGGTTATCTCATGGAACGGGAATGAATTATCTGGGTCAAAACAGCCGTGCTTCCCAAATGGTAATAAAAAAAATTATTACACATTATTTTATTTTGTAACGGAAAAAACCGCAACAAAACAAAAGACGTAAAAAGACCGCATTAATGTCCAAACCCATTAAAATGTTCCCGAAAATTTGAACAACCAAAATTATACCACCTTCGAGGGATATTCTGGCTGCTCACCTCTACTGCATCCTGCGATGGTCGAGATCGGGAGAGAGAATTAGAGAGGTGAGGGGAGGAAAGGGAGAGGAGATGGATAAGAAGGAAGATAAGGAAAAGGCAGTTGATGGTAGGCCTTATAAGTAACCGGACAGAAAATGTGAGGTTTTTTAAGACCCAGAAGAAAGTTCGGGCTCGTAAAGCGTGCGAATTTTATGCAGTTAGGAGAAAATTCTCCTTGGTACGCTGATTGAGATACCCGGTTTGTAAAAGCGCGTGCCAAGCCGTCCCGGAAGACAGTCCCGCAATTATTCCTAAACAGGACAACCCCAGTCACGACGAACGTTTCGGCAACGGGCTCGTTTGGACAGAACCGTTGAATGTTCGGACGCAACTCACAGAACCCCGAAATCTCCACGACTATCTCTAACAACTTACCGCGTCGCACCCCTCGTCGCACCACCCGAGTGAATCGACGCATATCCCGTATCGTTTGGGAAAAGTGGATCTGCGGGCCGGATGAATCACCTATCGATAGACCAGCCGACCGAACGTCACCTGTCGATAGGAACATCATTGCAACCGCCGAGTTCCCAGGTATGCCCTTCTCCTCTCCCTCTCCGCTGTTCAGCAATGGGCCCCTTCGTTCGACGAACTACATGGTACCGATGGCAATAAATTTGTAAATTATGTAAATTTCTCTTTCTATTCAGAGTCAGTTCTCCATTCATAGACATCTCTCGATAAATCCGCTTTGCAACAGGGTAAGTTTCGGGTTGATCGAGTCTTCCCCAGGCGGTTGCCGACCCTGAGAGAATATATATTGAGCTAGTTGGGTCGAGTGTGTTAACACACACTTACGACGTACACCGTGTGCGTGCACGAGAACGATTCGCACAAGGCAAAAAGAGTCAACGCTAGTGCTGATGAGAGTGAGAAAGAGAAAACTAATGCCACGAACCTATGTGCACGCACACCGTGTACGCAGGGACGCCATTATGTCAGATTTATCTGGCACCACCAGAGGTTTTAGCAGCTTTCAGACAAAAAGACAAACCTCTCATTGTGCCAGATTTTTAAATTAGCGGAGCTGCGACACACAAATTTTGGAAAATTGGGTCATATTTTCCTAAATTTAAAACAAATGGATTGATGCACGTCTTTGAAAAATAGTGGCAACCTTGCGTATACGGACATGGGGTTCGGCGAACATGTGCACGTGTTTTGATTTCGTGTTTGAGTCTAAGATTATGAGTTTGTACACGAAGTGTGGGTTTAATATGAGCACAGAACCAGAGCGAACAATGTATACGATGTTCATTTGGGAAGCCACTATCATTAGCAATGCACAGTGGTTCAGAATGCAAATTTAATAGGATTCTTTAGTGTAAAATAAAAAATAACAAAAGTTATGCAAATAAAACCGGTTCTTAGGAACATCCTAAAGCTTACATTATGGTTGCTCGTGCAAAGAAAACTATTAAAAATAGAGCTTGCGTGTCTTCTGCAAATTTATCAAAAATGTATTGTTCTACAACTTCATCGAAGACAGTCAAGCTCTATCTCGAACCGTTCAAAAATCAATTTTAAATCTTGCTAAAATTAGAACCACCCTAGCTTCTGTTTAAATGAAAGAAGGTTGCAAAGTTCTACAACATATTGTAATATTAAGTAATTTAGCTTTAGCAAAATATTAAAATTCCTGCTAAATTTGCATTCTGAGCCACTGTGCAATGGTTCAGAACGCGGAGGTCTGACTAGAAAGCAGCCTCAAAGCAAAATGTGTTCAACCAGTGAATTACGTATGACTGTACCATTCTAAATTAACTGTCAGCCCCTCTCCGAAACCAGCACACTGCACATGACTGTTGCTCAACTTTTCCACAGCTACGAAATATGCATTTAAATTTGGAAATTATAGTTAGTGCCATAAACAGAACCAGAACCATGCAGCAGAATCAGGCCAACCACTCATCCAGGCTAGGTGCACACAATAAAGCACCGAAAGCGGGTATGGTTTCCTGTTCACTCTACACTGTGGTCCGGAAAAGATGATACATTCGGTGCTGTCACTTCACAGACTGAAAATGGCTGGATGTTGTTGGCTCGAATCAAAACTTGTCGAAAGTAAACAAAGTTCATTTCATATCGTCAACCTGGCGCCCAGGTGGTGAAATCAACGGAGTGCTGGAGCGTTGCCAAAAAAAATTTATTTCCAGATTCAATTTTACTAAACTTCCCAGTTTAACTCAGTCGGAATGCTGGCTGGTTCTAATTCGTATTCTGGCTCCGGTGACACAACCGATTCAAGTTAGAATGTTTAAGGGGTACCTTTTCGATGCGGCTTAGCCGCATAACCGAGGCCTAGGAACCGAAGCGGCGCAAAGCCGCTGAGGATCCGCCGGACGAGGTGGCCACCGACCCGCCATCGGAAGCAAGCGAACCTGTGATCCACTCGTTTGCCCGGCTTACTCAAACATAGGGGCTATCCCTAGTTTAAGTCCGACTGAGCGGTAGCGAAGTCGGACAGCACGCGCAAAAGCGATGTGGCGTAGCCACATTGGGTGCTGGACACAAAATAAAATTGGCAACGCTAGCAAAATGTAAACACAAATGAACACTCCGGATGAACCTATCGTCAATTGACATTTCGGCGAGTTTTGATTCGAGCCAATAATATGGGCCCACTGAAAATACGATCAAAAACTAGGTCACATCATTGAAACTTTCTCGTTTTTGGAGAACGTTGTCAGATAAATAGCAAACGATACAGCGGATTGCACCGGAAAACCAATACATATTTAAATGCGAAAGAACTAAGATAATGAGTCAAGGCAAAGGTTCCTTATCTCAAACCCACTCAAGTCTATTGTCTTCCAGATCAACTTCTCGACTGTACTGGACAGTGTAACCTTCGACTGTCACGATTTCCAGGAAGACAAAAGACAAACGCAACATTTTAAATGAATCTTGAGCACATCTGGGACACATTTCTTCCAACTCTCCACCCGAACGACACGCTGTCATTAATATTTATCACCGACAATCTTATTATCGGTGGCCTCTTAATCGTTCTTCCGCTTCCCAGCCACCCATTCGAAGCATCTGACTACACCAGCTAAGTACAAGCAAGTCCGCTGACAAACGCCTTTTAAGATTAAACCACAGATAACAGACATTGACAATTTGACCAATTTTTACATCAGTCAGTCATTTCAACTAGCGAATCAAATTCGTGGGCGTCGTTCAACCAGTGAATCACGACTATAGTATTGAGGTGCTATTGTTTTAACAGAGTTTCACTCCATTGTTAACAGAGGTGTTCTATGCTATTTTATTAGAACATGTAAGTCTGTGAATAAACTATCCATTGTTCGGTACCATCCTCGCCGGGAATGTTCCGCCCCGTGGACGTAATAATGGAGTACATCCGTTGAACGGCATTACAATAATGGGATAAAAAACCTATTTAATTCGCCTAGCGGTCGGTGAGATGGAAGCTTTCTCATTAAACTTAATATTTGTAATTTGCATTATGTGATCTTGACCGTAAAAATTGATTTCGAACATTTATTTCACTATTGTTGACCTTCAAAGTGCATAACTGGCCCAGTGTAAGTTGAAGATTACTCGTAAAATCAACGGGAAAAGCAATTATTTTGCACTTACTTTAGATGGGAGATTTTTCAACGAATCAAATTAGATTGAAATTTGACACGTTTCCACTGACTGCATTATCTATGTTGTGTTGTGGTATCTATTTTGATCAATTATTCCTAACGATGTTCGATTCATTATGCACTACATTATGCCTTCTGCGTGGAACATTATTTGAACAGATCAATCAAGGGAATAAAAACCAATGCCCATTACCGCGAATCATCAATTAGCCATTCACCATAATCCAATTTTATTCGCCGAATGGCATAAATCCACTGCTGATTCCCTTGTGCTAGATTGGCAATATTTTTACTACCCAAGCGAACAATGCAGGCGATTTTACGCTCCACTAGCGATTGTTGTTATTGAAGGAAGGGATAATGCAATTAATTGTAACTGCAGCATAATATTGATTACACATGTTCCCACAGACAAAGGGCAAAGGGGGTGGCGCATTGATAATTGAGTCCATCTAGTATCGAGTAAATCTAAGCAATTAAATGTACACCGAGTCAAATCTAATAAATATGCCGTAACCTTTGCAATTAGGAGATCAGTATCATGATGAATGGGCGCAAATGACGTGCACCGTGGCGTTCAACGTGATTTGAGTACCTCCTTTGTTGTAATAACGGTAATGATGCCCTTAAATTTCAAGTAGTAGGAATTCCGGAAACACGCTACGTCGCGGCTGAGCTATGCTAGCCTGGGATCGAAATAGAACCATGAATTTCGAATTGGATTAAAATGGCAGGAACAATCGGCTCTACCCCATTTGGCATAATGTGTGATAGTTATAGATATTTGATATATTTTTAGATTTCACTATAACTTATCTTCTCAGGGAAAATATTGAATATTGAGAGAAATAATAACAAAATTGAATGCGAGTAACCTACTATTGTTATATTCATTGATTGAACCTATTCTAAATCCCTAATCTAAGTTCTCTAGTTCTAAATCCTTATCCTAAGTTTTATGGTTAGTATGTACACAATTACTCACGTTGACCCTATCGTGTAGTGTGTGTTACGTGTGTGGGCCCGTAAAGATGACACGATCCTCTATCGCGGGTTCTCCGTGTTGTCTCGTTGCTGTTCCGCGTTATGAAGGCGGTCGGTGTTAGTCGCAGGTCTCCGGGACTCCTCAGGTGATCTTCACCACCACGTGCCAATGCGGCGGTCTGAATATATGACCTTTTTAGACGGTTCGATAGCTTCCGCAGCCTCGATATTCCGCAGTGACGCCGTCTGGATACTGACTATGGGACAGCGTGGCTGGGTGCTATACCAAACGAGTAATCAGGAATTACTGGAATGAATGCGAGTTCTGGACAATCGCGGGTGATGCTTTTATTACCTGTTCCGTCTGTCGAGACCAACGCTCCGAGGCACTGCGGATCTTGGATCTGATGCGGTCAATATAAAGTTTAGTGCTCAGAACTAGCGGCACTTTTGAAGGATGGACTCGTAGAATTGACGTGGTAAACTTTCTGAACTGTACTCTACGGTGTTCTTAGTCCAAGTGACCGCACTTTGCAATTAGCTTTTTAGCCAGGCAACACCTCTAGTCAGTTCCGATTGACTCGTACGTGTTGGTAGCAACGAGCATAAATGTTTGGGGATTTGTGAAGTGTGTGGAATATTGTGTTGGCTCCTGTGGTACAATACCTGCTTACATCTCTAATTTGCAATTTAAATTTTGAATCAGACGTTTGATGGTTAGTTTTTTTATTAGTAATTTTTTTTAACAAACAAATGCATATTTACGGAGAATATAGCTATGGTGATATTGGCGCTTTTGGTTAGTTGTTGTTTTAAGGTAAATACGACGCATTTGACATAATGGTTATCTTTCAATTTAAGAACAGCTCATGTTTAAAAGAAGGAAAAATCATCAATAATTTATACCGAACTATCTAGTCTGTAATTATCCTAATTTTTGAAAGATAAATGACATACTTTACTGAAAATTCATCCTTCTTTTAATTATGAGCTGTTCTTTAATGCGAAAGTTTGCAAATTCCTAATTATTCCACAATTTATGATATCTTTTTTTTATTTTTTATTATTGGCTCAAATGGCACGTTCCCCGGTTGGTGGTACGTGGGCTTTCATCTTTCACGTTTCGGTAAACCGACCAAAGATCAGGAGGATACAAAGGTTCTGTTGTATGTACTCGACCTGGTTTTGTTGTTAGTCTGGATTTGCCTAACACATAATATTCTTCAACATACTTGAAAAATCCAGTAAGTTCAGTCGATGCTGACGATTTGATGTTTGCGTAGGCGTCAGATATTTTTTCGGCAGGTAAAAATGCAAGAGCCTGTGTTTTGCCTTTCTCTTATAGAAAGGTTATGTTATGCAATTACTCTGAAAATCGTCAATCTAATCCCGGGCCGGAGGGCCTGAGTGACTCAGTTCGTCGAGATCGGAAAAAGTATGTGTGTGTGTATGTGCGTATGTGTAAAAAAATGTCATTCATTTTTCTCAGAGATGGCTGGCCCAAACTTAGTCTTAAATGAAAAGTGCAACCTTCCCATCGGCTGCTATTGAATTTTGTATTGATCGGAATTCTGGTTCCGGAATTAGGGGTTTAAGAGTGCGGCCACACAGAAACTTCCCATATAAACTATAGGAAAAATTAAACATAGATTTTTTATTTTTGATGCCAGATATCTTTAAGGTGCATGAAACGTCGAGATTTGATGAAAACTCAAAAAAAATTGATAAAAAAATTTTTTTTCGATTTTGGTACATTTTTGCCTTTCTGATATAGAAAGATTATGAAATCACTCTGAAAACCGTCAACCTAATCCTAATATTTTTGTTTTGACTGGCATAAGGTTTCTGGATTTTAACAGGGGCGTAGTTGAGGGTATACGGGGAGGAGGTACCCCCCTCTACTGTTCACTCCCCTTCCTTTAAAATCCCCTCTCACCCAGCTCTCATTACCCCCCCCCCCCCCCCCCAACCCCATCATCTTTAAACCACCACCATATCACAAAGCATACCAAATTAAGTTGGGGAGTCGATCGTTCGTGGGATTTTCGCCCTCCTTACACACCCACCCCTGCATGACAAAATGAGTTAACAAGCAGATAACATTGAACTAATGCTGATTAGGCTTATTAAGTATGATATTTTTTTGTTTCAAGTGTTTCACCGTCGACACGTATCTCATCAAGTTCGTGGTTGGCAAGCCATTGTGTATAAGTGCAAAGTGTACTAAGAATGTAGTTTATAGAAATGAGAAAGGCACAATTGAACCGCTAGGTGGATTAAAACAGGTTTTTTTGTATGTATTAAAATAGTTTTCATTTTTGCTGAAAATGTGCAACAAACGATTTTGTTGGATATATTTCCACCAGTTCATGCTTAAATGAAAAAAAAAACATCCCTTATGCCTTGAACAAGCGAACTCTTCGGCAAACGCATTGATAAGAGCCTTTCTAAATCTGTTAAAATCACTTCTAATCGAATGTATTGTAGACAGGTTGATCTTTCCTGGACCATCAATCACCATTCTCCCTTCAATCATAACGCATAGGTATTCTCCTTGTTTGCGCACATTCAGCAAATGCGGGGTGCTAATTAGTTATGCCTAATCACCCTTATGCCAAATGGCATTATGCCAAATAACCATTATGCTAAATAACCTTTATGCCAAATGACTATTATGCCAAATTGTCATTATGACAAACGGTCATTATGCCAAACGGTCATTATGCCAAATAGCATTATGCCAAAGGGCATTATGCCAAATGACATTATGCCAAATGGGATAGAGCCCTCAAACCAAATTTGTTACAATACCATCGTGTTTAGTAAATCTAACGAGAAAATGGCATGGTTTGATGAAAGAACGAAATTCAGCATAAGGGTTATGAATATCAAATGATGCAAACATGCAGTCGTTCCGTTATTGTCCTG
Organism: Topomyia yanbarensis; assembly: GCF_030247195.1. Lineage (NCBI taxonomy): Eukaryota > Metazoa > Arthropoda > Insecta > Diptera > Culicidae > Topomyia > Topomyia yanbarensis. The sequence goes on along the minus strand of NW_026683325.1, from coordinate 45,838 downwards.
AATCAGCAAAACAAAGCAAAGCTCTTTTGTTTTCTGCAAACTCACAAGACAGGAACACACGTACAAGACGTTAAGCCTCTTTTTGTTGTGGATCCGCTTGCAATCAAAAAATCAAAAATGTTCTTGTTCTATTGTGGTTTTGCTGCTGCGAAATTCCATTCCAGATAAAACTATGTTTTAGCTGGTCGAGAAACTCAGATTCTAAGTTCGCAGTAGATTTTAATTTTAGCTAAAAGAAACAAACAGAATAAGAACAAACAAGTTTTGTGAAGTTTGCACATGTGCAGTGTTACTTGTAAAGTTTAGCTTGGTTGCTAGTTGAATTGTTTTCACTGAATTAAGATGGGGTCTCTTTGTTATTCTAATCTCTTTAAGGTTGCACAGAGAATGCGTAAAATTCGCAAACGAAAAAAGCAGTTTTTTTCCACACCGTATGTCAGATTTTCATAAAAATCAATCAGCGTATGTAGAATGTTGTTACTGTACTGCTGATTGATTTTTATGAAGATCTGACATACGGTGTGGAAAAAAACTGCTTTTTTCGTTTGCGAATTTTACGCATTCTCTGTGCAACCTTAACCCAGCCCTACCCAGCAAGACAGAGTCAGCTTAGCCCATTTACCGCGCCCTTCTGAAAATTATGCTCCCGGTTTAACTCTTTCGCAAATGGTGGTTGTTGAAGGGCGAAATCACGACTAGAATGCAAATTGGGCGTAAGCAGTTTTTTAGTTTCTACCCACTAAAAGCACAAAGGAATTAATTTTTTTGTTATATTAACCAAAGATGATTCAGGAAAAACATGGTCATAAAATAATTTATACCTACAATAAAAACTACATTTAGAAAAGCATCACCGAATATTGAAAATGATTTTTTTCCATTTGAGTACATTGAGACTTAGGCCCTAATGAAAGATATGTGTCGATATCGCTATTTGCCTCTTATTGGTTAGCTTCGCAGATTATCAGATTTAGATGATCTGTGTTATGACGTCGTGTTGAAATCCACTCACTGGCTTATTAGCAGGCGGTGGCGGAAACCAATTGTCGATGGGTTTTACATTAACTATTGTGACGTAACTATTGTTTATTTCTTCGGTAGTTTTTGGGAAATCCATTTAAATGTTTGTTTTACATTTCTTATAAAAGCAATGTATAGAATCCGCTCAAACTTTGAAAAATCTTTGCGAGGCTCGGTGAGTCGAGTCTCATATACCAATCGGCTCAGAATTAGGACAATGTCTGTATGTGCGTTTGTATAATTTGTTTCTTACGGTAAAGACACCTGAAAAGCTAGCTGAAGGAGTGGGGTTGGGGAGCAGACCTCCGACCCACTAAAACAATAACTCTTACCGCACAACCTGAATTCTTCTCGGCATTATCATACGGTTTTACTTCGAGCAGGGTCATTGTATGTGTGTAGTACGCACGCTAGTTTAGTTAGTTTCTTTCGATAGGGTTAGAACACCAATCCTTGACACACCACCAGGTTTCTTCCAAGTTAACATGGATGGTCTTTGCCCAAAACACGAGACAACCGCATGGCTGCCTACACCGTACGTTGATGTAGACGGTGAAAATGCTGGTGATATTCGAGTCTCCAACGACGAGCTTTTGGCGTTTCTGAAAATATTCAGGATAGTTTTTCAGAAATACGTGGACGAAGACTACTTTCCGAATAGATGGAAGATCCAGAAGCTGGCGTTGCTGCCAAAACCAGGCAAGCAAACAAGAGATTCAGCATCGTATTCTTGATAAACTTCTGATCATCCTCGACAGGCTAACGAACTACGCTGCCAGTGAGAATGGACTATTGTAGAGGCAGCTCGGATTCCGGAATGGGATCTGAACGGTGGATGCCACCCGCGCAGTCATCGCGAGCGCGGAGAAAGCACTGCAGTAAAGGAGAAGGGGTAATCGCTACTGCGCCGTAGCTACGATCGACGTGAAGAACGCGTTCGACAGCGCCACCTGGATGGTAACCATCGTAACGCTGCACAGAATGTGAGTCCCGGACTATTTGTGTAAGATACTGAAAAGTTACTTTCAGAGCCGAGTACCGGTCCATGTGATAAACATGAGAGAGATCAATTAGGGCCAACGCGGGAGTATCTCCATATTCGGCCCAACGCTCTGGAATATAATGTAAGTGTTAACACTGCAACTGCCCTGGGGAGTTAAGATCGCCGATTTGTAGATGACGCTGTCCTGATAAAAACAGGCCCTTGAGGAAGTGGAGATGTTGACGGCAGAGACAATAGGCATCGTGGACGCTGACGCCAAGTTACAGCTGGCTTACCACAAGACGGAGGTAGTGCTGGTCAGCAACCGTAAAAAATGGCGTCACGCGTCGTGATCGGGGGGCACTCGATTCCATCGATGCGTGCGCTGAAGCACCTGGGTGTGGTGGTCGACGATCGGTTAAATTACAACAGCCCTGTCGACTATGTATGTGAGAAGGCTGTGAGGACATCGAACGTATTGGCATGGATCATGTCGATCATTGGAGGAGAAAGATGCAGCACGAGACGTCTGTTTACGGGTGTCTCATCGTTAATACTGAGGTATGGCGTACCTGTTTTTATGCTGCTGTGCTGAACTCAAAGCGGAATCGGCGAAGTTGACGGGCACGTTTCGAGTAATGGCTGCTCGTCTCGCGAGTACGTATAGGACGACATCGTCGGAGGCTGTATGCGTCATTACCGGGATGATCGCCATAAGCATCACTCTGGCTGAAGACGTGGAATGCTACCAGCAGAAAAATACACGAATTGCAAGGAAACTGGTCAGAGTGGACTCGTTGGCTAAGTAACGGTAAGAGTGCGAGAACGCGGAGAATGGAAGGTGGACCCACCGACTCGTGCCAACTGTGTCGGCTTGGGTTCATAGGAAGCATGGCGAGGTGAACTTCTATTTAACGCAGTTTTTGTCCGGGCACGGATGCTTCCGGAAGTACCTGCATCGGTTTAAACATACTTTGCCATTCCTTTGCCCGAAGTGTGTGAATGTGCAAAACAAACCGTAGCATGTGGTCTTCGAATGCCCTAGGTTCCAAGGGATATGCTTAGTGTGACACTATCGTCGAAGAGATTTTCCAGGACGAACATATCAGGGGTGCTGTCAAGAGAGTAGTTAGGAGTATACTCTCCGAATTGCAGAGAAAGTGGCGAAGGGACCAACAAAGTAGCACTATAGGCTAGAGTGCCGCCCTGAAACCACAAATCGGGTCTCGGGAGAAATTCTGCCGCCAGGGAGCTGTCCCCAGGTCCACCGCCGGGGGCCAGATGAGTGGTGCGCGAAGTAGCACCGGGGTCGGGTCGTTGGGACGCTAGCGAACCGGAAGTCAGACTCCACAGGAATTGCTGGATCGACCTAGAAACCCTACCGGATTGCTCGTGAGTAGGTTAAATCCACCGCCGGGGAATAGTGAACCGAAAGCTACGCTTCACCCGAAACCGCTGGACAGATCTCAGCACCTGCTGGCTGGCCCATTGAGTAGGCTAGGTCCGCCGCCGAGTAGATCGGAGAGAAGCGTTGTTGCTAAATGGCTCACGGAAACGAACATCGGTATAGGGGGAAGAGTCACCGCCGCGGACTATCCGACTATATCGTGATAAAATGCGAGCTAATTGGCTCTCCAATCAGAAAACGGTACCGAGAGAAATTTCGCCGCAAGGGATATTTTAGTCGGAGTATGGTGCGTTCACTCACATCGCCGAATAGATCGCTATAAGGCTGGGAGCTGAAGGACTCGCTGAAACAGGGGCTAAATGGCTTATGGAATCAGCAGCTAAACGGCTCAGTGAAACGAGAGTGCGACGAAAGAACAACGAACTATCCATGCAAAGTAGGCATTTTCTGTATCGCTGTACAAAAATTAGCAGTGGGTTGAGAATCAGTGCTCTGCCCCTTCGAGGGCAATCTGGGAGACATACTACATATTGTGCAGCAGCACAAATTCTTGATCCCCTTTGGCTCCCCAGTGCCATTCAGCAGCGCAACTTATTTAAGCCTTTTTATTCCCTTCTCGTGCCACATAGCACCGCTTCCTCGCTGAGCCGTTCAGCGCTCGACTTGTTCGCGAACTAGTCGGTGTGGTCGACCGAAGGTGGATTCCCCGACAAAAGAAGTACTCCCGGAACCGAGCCAACCGGTTAGATACCAAGCTCGGTCCGGCGATTCCCGTGGACCAAGGCGTCTGTTCGCTGGTGCCTAGATGACCCACGTCTGGTGGTGTCTCGTTGCGATCTATTCAGTCTAGTCCACGGCAGTGGATAATACGCCAACGGAGAGTTCCCTGGCTAAAGAAGTTCTCTCGATACCAATTCCGTCGTAGTTTTCGCAATATTTCTCTTGAATAAACCGTTAGGGTGCCGTGGTCGGTCCGGCGATTCTGGGTGGAGCGTGGCGAGCAGTCCAGGATTCATGCCCGGTGTTCTGTCGCGGTCTACTCGAATAGTCCCCTGCGGTGGATGAAGTCTACCCCAGCGGTGATTTCTCTCCCAAACCGTTCATCACGCCATTTCCACTGCAAGGTGGTCATTATTTGTGTCACCACTCTGTTGATAGCGTTCCACATGTATATGTTCGTGTCATTCTGTATCTGAGGTGATGCCCTGTCCTTTCGTTTCAAGCAGCTCTTTGCGTGTCGCTTCGAACCTCGGGCATTCGAAGACCACGTGCTCCGATGATTCTTTGATGCTTTCACACTCCGGCCACAACAGATACGTTGGGTGTCCTAATCAATGAAGGTACTTCTTGAAGCAACCTTGTCCCGACAGGAGCTGTTTCAGGTGATACAGATTTGGACTGAGCCACTAGGTCCACCTTCCTTCTACGTATTGGTCCACTCCTGCTGTCACATCGCCATTGAATCGATTCTCACCATATTCCTCGCGTTTCTGGTGTTTGTCCGCTTGTAATGGGGATCATTCCGGCCATAACGCATACTTCCTTTACCGATCTTGTTCAGTACGTCCTTGCGACTCGTACGGTCTTTAGCTGAAACGTCCTATACAGCCTTTAGCGGTTCCGTTTGCACCCCAGACAGGAAACCCCAGACGTATCGTGCTGCTTTTCGGAACGTCGACGTTTGACGTGATCCTTACTTTTGTATTTGTTAGTTGCGCTAGCTCTTCGCAGACGTAGTCGATGTTGTTCTTAAAACTCAATTTTTCGTCGATTATCATTCCCAATTGCCTTAGTGCACGTTTCGATGCAACGTCGATCTGTATCCACTGAACCGACTTACCGACCAACATCACCTCCGCCTTGTGGTGAGCTGTCTCCAGTTGACCCCGTTAACTGTGTCCGCTTTCCATCGCATCCATTACATCCGTCGCCGACACCTCTACTTCCTCCAATGACCATATTCCTGGAACACGAGGTCTTCGTATGCCCTAGATGCGAAGAAGTTCGAAGGAGTATGCCTGGAGTGACAGTTGACAATATCGTCGAAGAGATGTACCACGGGTACCCTCATTCTGTGCAGTGCTGCGGCGACGGATTCCCAGCTCGCGCTGTTGCACGCATTCTTCACATCTATCGTGAGCACAGCCCTGTATCGATCTCCTCTTCGCTTCAATTTAGATGCGTTCTCCACAGTGGCGAGCACTATCCGAATTGCCTACACTGTCAATACTCGTTTGCGAAATACCAACTGCATCTTGGACAGTAAGCGCTCACCCTCCGTGCGTTTCGTCAGCATGTAAAGGACGATTCTTTCCAGGAATTTTCCGAGTGTATCCAGCATGCATAAAGGTCTTTACGAGACCGGATCGCCCGGCGTCTTCCCTGGCTTTGGCAGCAACACCCGTGCTTCTGTATCTTGTACATTTCATGGAAGTTACCATTTCTTCAGCATCGCTCTGAACATGTCCGAATATACCAGGATCGCAGCTTTCAGTGCAACTTAAACATATTCCATCCGGATCGGACTTTTTGTTTAACCCTCAAAAAGGCAAGATAAAATTGTGACTTCAAGGAGTATCGCTCCTAAGACCCAATCAAATTGAAAGAATCTTTTTTGTCGTTTTATCAGTGAGAGAATCAAAAGGTCGAAAACGCTCAATCATTTGTATTTCAAATTACAAGTTCATTGAAACTAGAGAACTGTAACTTACCGGGCCTCTGAGACACCTTGCCTTTTTGAGGGTTAAGTTACCTCGACGCTTCTGTGAACTTCTGCGCTGTTAGTCACTTGCCGATCGTCCGGTTTTGCTCCATCTTCTTCGCTGTACGGTGTCGGTGGACGGGTAGGCGGCGTAGATAGGCCCTTCATCTTCGCCATCGCGTTCCCCCAGGGATTGGCGTCTGTTTCTCAACACAGCTCCTTATGATAATCTGACTTACTAAGATTGATCTCCCGTTGTGAAGATGCCGTAGCTTCCCGACACGCCGCATTGCTCGTCTCCTCTCCGATCCTCTTCGGGTCAACCTCTCTGTTCCAGATCGGCTTTAACCTTTTTGAGGAGCGCTTCATACGTCGTAGCGTCATTTGCTTTGACTAGCTCGACTTCTCCCTTCGGAACTTTCTGACGAGCCGGAGATTTTTTACTTCCGTTTGATCTTCTTTTCTTTTCTCCTTCTGCTTGCGGCTTCCTTTGCTTCTCCTACCGATCTACAATAGTATTCCAAGTTTCTCAATCTTAAGATCGTCCTCGCGCATCTACCTCTTGGGCTTGCCTAATCTTCCATCTCCTGGGGTGGTTCTTGTCCTCTATGGAATCATGGAAACTGGAGTGCTCTCAACGCAAACTAACTTATCTTTTCGTCTGCTTCGGTGGAGTTAAGTAAACAGTAGCCCTTGCCAACGCCAGTGGGCGCTCAGCTACCTCAGCCCTCAATATTACCTTTTCGTACTCCTTCACAGCAGACACTAGTGCCTTCCGGACTCTGAAACCCATCTCCGTCGGGACATTGTTTCTCGCGTCCACAAACTTGTGGAGCACATCCACCAAGTACTTCGCTACCACTACTTTCGGCATCTGTGAGGTTTTACTCACCCCGCTCTGACCTGGCAGTTACTGCTGTTGATGTTGCTACTGATTCGGTTACTGCTGTGGCTACTGCTGCTGCGACTGTTGCAGTTGCGGCTGTTGTTGCGGCTTTTCATTCTCTGGCTTTAACTGAATAACTTTAGCTGATGCTGGTGGTAGTGATCACCGCCGAACGAATTCGCCGCGCCGACTCCGTACGTGCGGGTTTCTTGTTTCTTCTCCATTTCATTGGGTTCCAACTCCGGGACGTTATCTCCGCTCCTTCAATGAACACTCGAACTTCTTTCGGTCTATTTCTATCGTCGACTGTACCGACACTGTCTGCGTATAATCGTACGTCTCTCTCATTTGGATTACTAGTGGTGCATCTCTCAGATCGCATTGTTCCTTCAGCTCGTCTTCTGGTGTGATCTCGTCTTGGTTACGGCATTCAATCACTGTCTCGCTCGGGGGCAAGAGACCATAGGGTTGTTTTCTCATCTAGCGACTTGTCGAAGGCTAAGCCACACAATAAGAGAATCCGCCTGATTGTTACGAGGTCAGAGCGATATGCTCTCTTTCATTTTCATAACGTCGCTCTATTCACTATTCTTCTCACTCTTATTTTAAAGTGAACAGAACTACAGTATCGTTGACATCCTGTTTGTAGAAAATGATCCAGTAAAAGGGTGTGTATACAACTCTTTCGTGAATATTTGTTTTAGTAAATTATTATGAAGTGTTAATTTGTTCAAAACTCTTCAAGACTTAATATTGAATCGGAATTTTATCCATAACTTCCACTCAATCTTCCACTTAAGCTTTCCTGTATTGCTTTGGTAAATGGTCGTTCACCTCGAACTTCGACCGTTGACCCCCTAGTCGTCCTCATATTACGCCTCGTTCTGACCCTATAGTTGTGTGGTTATCGCCACCTTTCATGGCCGCCTACTTCCTTCGATAAGTGCTACCAGTGGTGGATAGTAGAAACTATTGCATGTTATGGATGGCTGCGTGCTATGTGGTTGTTGTGTAGGCTGTTCACCGCAAGATCTTACACTTATTTTCTTGACACTAATTGAACATAGTATATACACAAATTACTACACGCGAAAATCTTAACACTCTTGGATGAAACTAATGCACTGATTTTAGAAACAATATTGATGAAGAAAACAAATACGAGTAGACCTTAGTGGCTTCGTTGAGGAACATTTTAAATAATTTCTGTGCATGATTTGCAAAATTTTTCGAATCTCTCTCCACACATGTCAGTAAGCGCGTTTCCAATATTGAAAAATCCATTTTTCAAAACGTGCATAATATACGTTTTACCAAGAAGGCGTGCTTATCCAGCTGAAGCCGTATATGGTGAGCACGAAGAATCGAGTGTAGTATGAACTATTGCCTCGGAAAGCTAAGTTGTTACAGGGTATTGACAGTGCGTTTTGAATATGTGTTTATTTTGTGCTCTTTTTGTTCTGTAGCAGGACGCATTTTGACTTTGATTTTTGAGTACAATACGATAAATTATCTGAGAACCAAATACATATCGACACTACGATCTCATTTCATAATTAACTCTCACTACTTACCTTCGAATTTTGCTGCTTTTGTAGAACTATCTGATAAAATGTATGGAGGAATGTAAATAGTTTGATTTAATAGTCAAACATAATTTGTCATCATTAATTTAAACTTTTTCGTTCCCCTGCTGCATCAACCGAACTCAACATTTGCCTTCGGTTAAAGAATAAACAAACTGTATCTAGTTTTTCAAGCAAAACTATCATGCAAAACACTCCTGCTCTATTTTCATTCCACATAAAAATAGTCAATCATTTGCGAAATAGCAACGGTAGCCTGGCTGTGAATGTTTTCTATTTGATTAACAACAAAAATTACTCACTATGTATGTAGGCTAGCATAGTTCCGCAAACTAAACAATACTTCGTTATCTCGTTTTGAACAGGTGTAGCTGATAATTTCGCAAACTTTTTTTGTGGCTTAATAACATCTAAATTTTGTTTTATATGTATATATTTGAATGCTTATGAGTGATGATGATACAGTGAATAGCACAGCCAATCAAATGCCAATTCGATAGTTAAGAGACAACGAGACGGCGAGAAGAGGCTTTAATAACTTTAAGCTAAAACTCAGGCAATCCATCCTTCAAAGTTAGCTGGCACAAAAGCAGACACTGAACTCGCAAAAGGTAGTTGTAACTACAAGGCTTTGTTTTAAACTTTTCAATCTGCAAGCAGCGAGTAGAAAGTAGAGTAAGAAACTAACCTTCCCCACAACCAACACTGCCACAACGGCTACTATTCGCATCGGCGCTAGGGACGGTCAGCCTGTCCATGCAGGTTTCAGCGCTGGCAGCTCCAGCACGCTGCCCGCCATCACTGGGCTCATTGCGGCGCCTCAGAGGACCCCGGCGTAAACCGTACCGCTTGACGTGGTTCCACAGGCATTTGATCTTACGGAATTTATTGTGGCGACAGTTGGCCGCACCGGACCCGTCATCGTGGTACCCCTGGGAACAGCACTGACGGTGTGAACCGTCGTACCCACCGTCCGCTCCCCCACGATCCTGACCGGCCGTCAAGTCGTCCTGTTCGTCGAAATCCGTGTCCGTATCGTTGGCATGGATCACGTTGTCGTTGTTGATGACGATGCAAATGGCGCCCCGGCGGGTGTACTTTTGACTCGAATCTTGTACGAAATTGGAGGGATTATTAAGGCAAATCGAAGCATCGTTCGTCGGTGCGCAACATATGGCATGAAAAGAAAGGTAACACAATGCAATGATAGAACAGAATCTGGAAAGCGTTGAAGGGTGAAACAGAATGCTTCGTTGCAGACGCAGTCTTTGACTGAAATCGAAAATTGCTCGAATAGCTCGTGATTAGGGCTTAAAGCAAATGGTCGAATAACGCATTGCGGCTAAATTATTATTACTAGCAGAATTATTAGATAGTTAGAAAAGTAAGAAACTTATTCGCTTTCATCTGCTGATGAAATCTTTGCTTTTCGAATAAGTGGAAGTCGAGCAAATTGCCTCAAAGTGAATTTTGACAGATAATTTTTCAGTACTGCTCATAAATTAGTCTAGGGTTCCCAGTTTTCGGGACAACCTAGTTTACCGCAGAAAGCATTCCATGGTTTGGTAGATTTTTCAATTCGGATCAGTGACGAGGCATTCTGTTTGTGCCTTTAGAAGCGTGATGAAAGTTATTGGTGATCTTTCAAGAGTGGTTGGTTCTTTCTAATGATTTGAGGACAAGTGAAAACATGTAGCAATATACCCGTAGATTTTTTTTATGTTTTTGACGCAATTCTCTCCCCAACTAGGCCATGTTCTCAAAGTCACGTCACCTAGTTAGTAGAAGAAAATTTCCTTCTAGTCACTAGGTAACGTGACTGTGAGAATAGGGCCCCAATAGCCTAGCGTTGTTGGTGAATCGATTGCCTTGTACGCGGCTCACCTGCTTTCGATTCCCAACCCCGCACATAGGGTTAAAGATTTTTCTAAAAAGATTTCTCCAACCAAAAAAGAGGCGAATGACACAAAAGTTAAAATATCTATATTCGAAACAATGAAAAATAAAGCCCCTGATTGTTTTCATTAAATTTATTTTGTACCATACGTTCAAATACTGCTAATCTACAGGATTATATTGCACATAGAGATTTTTATCTTTGAAATTTTGAGAAAGTCTCGCTGAAAATAAAATCAAAATGACGCGTCATCATATGCCCTTTTCACACAATAATCCAGAAATGTTACTCAATTAACGATAACTAACAACCCTTTTAGATGAAAATATTCTACCGTGACTGTTTGGAGTTTGGATCAAATACCTGACCAAAGGTTACACATTGATCCACGCTAGTCTTGCACCTATTGGTGATCTAACGTCGGTAATGCAGGTGTGTCCTTCGTTCGGAGTGAAGCTTTATTAACCTGACGTCAGTCTATCTTTGCAAAATTGTGCCAGACATTTAATAAATACTTAGTAGAATTTGTGCCAGCGCGAAAATTTTGACAAATTTGCTATCCAACTTAAAGTTTGTAAAGCCAAGACAGACAATTCATCTATATTACACAATCAAAGCAAGCCGTTGAAAAACATTTTCGCAGTGTTTTTATTGTTATTTCTACAGGCGGAAAAAAAACAATTGGTTGTTTTATTGAATTTTGCAATCAATTTGAATTAAATTATTTTTTTGAATTATTCTTTACTTATAGCGCGAACTGGCAAGACAACATTTCCCAAATAAAAACTCTCATCTATGTCCTTAGAGGGCATCTTAACTATAGCATAAAAGTACCAGACGTCCCGCATTTCGGCAAAACGTCGCGCGACAAAAAGCTTCCCGTGAAATGTTCTGCGTTGGCTAAAGGCTAGTTTACAGTTCGGAAAACGTGTCACGGGATTTTGGTCCCTGTGTATTTTAAATGGAGCTCGGGATTTCAAATCCCGTGACGGGAAATAAGTCTACACAAAAATGACAGTTTTCCTGAAGTGTAAACCCAACCGCGGGAAACATCACGGGATTTTAAAACTCTCCGCACAGAACAATTCAACACAAATTGTTTCCGACGGGGAAAATAGTATTTTTATAAGGTTTACAATTCGCTGCAAGTTTGATACTGTTTGTATTTTTAAGAAGCAGCCGAGTTTTTGGTTTGACAGTTTGGACAGATCTCAGCGGGAAATTTTCCCTGATCAAATCCCGACGCAAATCCCGTGCGAAATCTCGTGATCCATTTCCCGAACTGTAAAGTAGTCTTAACGTTAGGCGAATCAGAGTGTTTAACCCGCTAGGGTAACCATTTAGCACTGGGTGGAGATATACCTATTTTTGCGTACTCTCTCCGTAGTGTGTATTTGTTTACATAATATAGAGGCTGAGTCCCTCTGGAGAAAGACTCGCTATCTCTATCTTACTCTTATAATTTATCAGTAAATTTCATTCCAATCGAGCACGAGACTTGTCGAAAGCACTCAATCCGAAGAAAATCACTGACAGATAAATGGTAAACAAACGATAGACGTGTCTAGAAAAAACTCTAGAAAGAGAACTGCGAAGACTCCATTTTGGATCTTTTTTTACTCGATTAACGCAAATAATCGATTAATTTCTAAAATAATCGAAAAATCAACAATCGATTACAAGCTTTCGGTATAATCGAGCAAATCGAGTAGGTGCTATCAATTAATCGAGAGCATAATTAATGAAGGGTGGCATTGAAAAAAAGTCGCAGGGCAAAAAAATATGACCAAACTTCTTCCAATTTTTCAAAATGTGTCGAGCGACCTTTTTTTTTTTGGTTGACACTAAGAGAAGAGACGATAGCAGGCTTCTTGCTCTTCTTAATTTTATCTACCAGGCCCTGTCGTAATTCCAAAGACAACAAGCATCCATCGTTGCCAGATTTCATTTGCATGATTTTCACGATTGCTGTACCTCAAATATCGACCCTCAGTCAAGAATTCACAATACTAGCTGCATTTAAAAATTGAATTTTAAGTTTATTTGTGTCTCTCTTAACAATACACGTAGTTATATCGTCATTCAGGGTATTCATTCAATTTGCATGAAATGTTCATGTATATGAAATGTAGCCAAAATAAACTCAGCAGCACTGTTTATCATCCCGTTTGAAAATATTATGAACGCTCTTGACTGGCAAAACGACCAATCAGAAGCTGGTTCAATATTGAGGTTAGGACTGGATCAAATTGGCTACGCGATTGTCTTCTCTTCTCTTAGGGTTGACAAACTAGGATTAACTAAGTAATCGATTATTGATTTTAATCGAATATATTGGTCGATTAATCGAATGAATTAATCAAGCTCTCAAAAATTATTCGATTAACGGATAATCGATTCTTTGCAAAAATCAGACATCACTATTTGGATCGATTGGATTCGCGTTTAGCTGTCAAAAACGCATCCAATCGAACATTGCCTATCCTTATAACATTGGACGTGTTGCCATACAATGCCGGGGCATACGTTGCCAAAAATGCTGTTTTTCTCTCCGCAGTTCTCTTACTACAGTTTTTCTAGACGTGTCGAGTCTTTATCCAGAGGGATTCAGCGTCGTTAATAATATTATGCTCACCGATGTTCGATACCACTGACATTTAATTGTTAATTTTCGTTCATTTTCGCGTTTGTGAACGGTTTTGTTTGTGCAGATAGGTGTAGTAATTTTTGTTTGACATTTGTGTATAATTAATATACACACTTAGAAAAAATGAAAACTACACTTGACGTAAACAACACTGTGACGTATTTTGCTATCTAATAATGGATTTTTACATCTTTTGACATGTAAAATAAAAGATCTTTTGATGTAGAACTCGGTTGAATGGAGATATAGAATTATGAAATAACGCTCCTTTTATGTGCATCTTGTGAGATGTAAATATATCTAAGTATGTAAGGTTTAGGTAGGTAATTGCTCTCCTCTTGCTAAATTACGTGTGCGCTGGTTATGCTGCTCATAGATGACCGCTATGCGATGAGGCGGTTTGTGTTTGTTTTCGATTGAAGTGGAAGGGGGCCATCGAGAAATGAACAGAAACCACGAAAGTGAAAAGACGCCCACAATATTCCATCATTTTTTCGGGACAGTTTCCCGCCACTGCTACCAGAGGTAAAGTGCGCGCGTGCGACGGCAAGTTATACCGTCGAAAGAGCCGGCCCGTAGTTCGGGCACACGTAAGTACGGTGTTGATTCGCCACAAGGGGATAGCTACACACTTAATTTTAATTACTACAGTAAAATTTTGCTGGGGTTTTGAACAGCAAACCGTTCGGTAATCAATTCAGTAAAACAATTTGGTTCCGAACTCTCCGCAATCCGTTCTATCCAAACGTCAAAAAACACTGGTCAGTCAGCAGTTTCCTCTGAAAATGGCGACTTGACAGATGATTTGCTGTACCCGTTTTGTAAGTTTTTGACGAGGTTGGGTAAAGTTGGTACAATTTTGCCGAACAACTAGTCAGTATTTTACTGGATAATGATTATGTACCGAAAAAAGCAGAAGAGCTGATAAATTCAGTGAAAAATATTGCGGGTTTCAGTAAATTATTCGAAAAATTACTGAAAATCGCTAAAAAATGAAAACTATTCCGCAAATTTTTAAACAATTTGCTGACAGCTCCTTAAAAATATCACGTTACTGAGCAAGTCGTCAAAAGAAATTACTGAACAAGTTTGGGCTGGGATAGTGTGTAACCATTAAGGAGTGCTCACTCCCCGACTAACGCTAAGGAATCAAAACGCCTTACTCTGGAGGATCAGTCGAACGAGCCTAGCTCTCCTCCACAGTTAATCGCAAAGGAGAGCGGTGACTTCCGGGGTCGCTTGCAGCAAACAAGTCGATCCGGCGATAGTTTGCCATCGTCGCTAGGGAGGGTTCTACAAATGAGCCTTGCTCACCTCCCTAGCTAAGAGCCAAGGACTACTGCCAGTGCAGTCAGCTTTGATACTAGCAGTAGAACAGGGTCGTTGGAGTCTCGGCCGGTCGAAAAAAAACCCGTCGCCTTGCCGTCATTGTTAGCAGCAGCGGACCATAAGAAACGACCAGCAGAGGAGAGTTTCGTGAGAAGTTTTATTTTTTGTTTACCTTTTTTGTTGTGTTGCGAAAATCAGAAATTCTTGTAGAGGCTCCTAGGCCACCCTGACAAAGGGTCTGCCGGGCAAATAAGAACCCGAGTAGTGGCAAACCGCTACAAGTGATGGATCCGTATAACCATATGTAACAATCTGCCTTGACATTCAAGGTCTCTAAAAAGGCAAATTGGCACAGAGCAGCCAATGAAGCGTTGGATAACTCCTAGGTTTTCTCACAAACTATTGGTGTTCCACTGGATGGCCAGTGTACAGTTTCATACGTTAGGTAGTAAGGCTGAGTTGGGCCTGGAGATGCTCTTCCTCGCAGGTCTGCTGCTGGAGACCATTAGGATGCATCTTTAAGAAGTCGACAGGGTAGGTAGTGACGAGTACATATTTTATGTACCTATCGTAGAAAAATAAGTTGAAAAATAATTATAAATAATGAAAATTAATAATAAATGAAGAAAACAATAGCTTTTTGAATACTACATTATCATTGTATGGTGAACTTAAACTTTTGATTGGTATTTCGAAAGTAACTTATTTAATCTACTAGCCTCGTTGAGATTTGAGACATTTGCCGCTTCGCTCAGAGGATTGAAGGGCATTTTTGCATGCTTAGTGAGCCACCTCCAATACCTCCGACCCGTCCCTGCGTCTGCGATTCCAATCTCTTCTACATAACTTTTTGAGTTTAACAAGTTCCATACTCCAACAAGGGGTTCCTCTGAAAGCACGGATAACACGAAGCTTCTTGGCAATACTGTGAGTGAGTTTGTTATATTAACAACCTCATCCAAGTCAGTAGGTGATTTAATCGTTGGAAAATACCCATGAAAACAAGTCGCCATGCCCTCTTCGAAGAAGTCCCAGTTCGTAGATTTGGGATTACGATATGTAACGATATCTAGCGAGACGTTTAAATGATCCAAGACGATGTACTTCTGATCAGAAAACGACGGTTCAAGCTCGTTAGGTACGAGCCAGTTTTCTAACTCATGCGTAATAGCGTCAGAGCAGAGAGTTACATCTAACACCTCTTCCCTCTCAGATCTTACAAATGTTGAGCAGTTTCCTACATTAATTATATGCAGATTTTTACTATTTAAGAATTCTATCAATTCGGTGGCTTTCAAATTGCTATCTGAGCTGCCCCAAATTATGTGGTGGGCATTTACTTAACTGCCGATATGAGGGGGAACCCATTTTTGCCACAGTATGATACAACCCTTTTGGTATTATCAGATGGTGGTGATTCATCATGTAACAGATATGCCGAACAATAGACGTATTTTCTATTTACGTTGTCAACAGTCATAATGATTGCGAAAGAACAAATATCGCGAGTTGTGAGGCCGGATAGAAGATATGCGTCAATAGAACTATTCACAAGTGTACATGCACTAGGCATTTCACGTGGATTTGTCAGGCCATTTTTGTTGAAAGCTACGAAGACGGGGCCCGCGGGGTTAAGTAGCTTTCCAACATAGAAGTTTCCTTTATCGAAATATAGTTCTTGAACCAAAGCTACGGAAGCTGTTCCTTCCTGCACAAGGCGAGATTGATTCATGGTTGTACGTTTACGCTGAAGATTAATTTGGATTATAGCACTACACATTTCATCACACAGCAAGCACACGTCACTTATTGTACAGCAACTAGAAGCTTTATTCGGTTGGGGTTCGTTACAACACTACAGGCCACATCACACATACGAACCGATTTGACTCTACCCCATTAGGGGTTCGATATTTTACACACATACACCTCGCCAACGGTCGGCGCAAGCTTTTAACTAAGGTACCATACATAAATGACGTAGCATTTTTGGGTGTAGGGAGGATATACCAAATTTGGGACGAAGTGTGACGAGGGGGAGGGTAGGGTCAGAAGTTGTGCGACGTATCATTAAGTTTAAAACCCATTGTTTAGAGAAAACAATTTAATGATCCTCCATTTCCAAGAGAAATGAATTTAAATTCAAACAAGTTACCTTTGATGCGGTTTTTCAAGGAGTAAATTTTACAATTCGCGGAATTACAAGTTCGCAAAAATACGAAAAGATTTTGTATGCGGATTTAACTTGCTGGATTAGTTAGCTAATGTTGCTAACTAGTAGACTTAGTTTGGAAGCTGAACTAAATTTTCACTTCGGATTCAACCAAGGAAAATTTAGTAATTTAAACGAACGTATGGTTCTCAGAATCTGCAGCTGCACGATTGTGAACTGAGAGAACTTGTCTTCATGCTCCCCTTGACATATAAAATTCAAAACAAAACTATCAACACTATATTTGTCATGAAATGGGCTTATTTTGCACGCAATTTTCTGTTATAAAGAAAATGTTGATAAAAGTCGTCAAACATTTTGAAAGAACAAGTATTTAAAATAATTGAAAAACATATGTAATTTTTTTTCACCAGGGCGCTTTGCATGGGACAAGGGGGAGGGGTAGGTAAATGCTACGTTATTTACAAGGGGTAGGTTAGAATTTTGTGACCAAATGCTACGAGGAGGGAGGGAGGGTTCAAAAATCGCCGAAAAAAGCTACGTCATTTATGTACGGCCCCTAACTAAAATTTCAAAAATCAAGTAACGGTAGATCGAATGCAGATTTTATACGGATTTCTTCTAGAACTGAATAGCAAATCAGTGACAATTATGACAATTTAATATTTGTTTGTATTGCTTTATTGTGGAGTTAAAAGTTTAACAAGCCCGTTCTGATAGAGCGAACAATTTCGTTACTTCGCCATAAAAGTCATCCGCCCTTTTAGATAACAACCCACTTTTCTGTCTCTGTGTAGTTAATATCTATTACCAAAGTCTGTCGTAATAGCACGCAGCGAGCATGATTCCGCTTTTATCCTGCAATCTGCTGAAATTTTCTTTCCGCCTAACTGCTATTCAAGGCCATGCCCCCAGCTATTGCTTTTAAGTAGATTTCTATCCCGTCTGCAGTCAGTTAAAATTAATGACCTTCCGCTTTTGACTAACTTTCCTGCTGAATTACGATGTCGAGTTGGAAAAAATAACTCTGCGTGCTTCCCTGTCGTAATCCATCTTTTTTCGATCTTTACAGCAAAATCTTATCAACCTGCCGAATGGTGGTCGTGTCGGGGGCTACCGGCTGCGCCTTCCGTCTGTCCCTGCAGTTTTTACATTTTACGACGCACAGACCAATTATATTCGCCATCTAATCTGGGCCCATGAAAAATTAACGCCCTCTGGCTAACTGTTCAGAGAAAATCTGAAAATCTTTTCTCGCCTTGTTTGTACACTCCGCCCAATGGCAAAAAGAAGCGTGAACAAATTTTTTCCAACACCAGCACCCGATTGGTGACGGCGGTGATTATGTTTATCTATGCATAATTACGCGAAAAATTAAAGTCAGTATTAATGTTTTTCTTTCGCTAGGCTTATTAGTTCCTGGCACCGTAGGCACAGACTGGCAGACTCAACACTCGAAAACAATGTTTCAAACGGTTTAACGGCATTTTTAATACATTTTTAGTTGGGACTGTGGTCGCATTTGCGCTGATGGGGCCACTGACACATGTACAAGTAGGCGCGAGATAGACGTTTGCATTATAGTTGGACTTGGAAAATTTATGATTCCACTTATTACAAGAAACTTTGTTCGAAATTTCAAGACAACGTATTTTTTTTTCATTTTTTCGAGCATTTGGAGTATTTTACCGAAGACTGCATATCTAGAAGCCACTCCACTTGCGGGTAAAGGTGGTACTTCCCATAGTGATGCAGACACACATATACATTTTTACAATAGACTTCCTACCTTCCTCCAATAGAGACGCTGTATCCTCTGTCACTACTCGTTTGTATGGGGGATGGAAGGAGATATCAGTCTTCTTAATATGTAATCTTCGATTTTACTCTGATGACGTCATCCTGCAATGTTCCATAGACTGTTTTCAAGCCTGGCAGATAACCCACTAGCATATGAGTGATAGGGGCCGTGCATAAAAAGTGTTCTGAAAAAATCGGCGGATCGATATTTTTTGGTAAAATTTTCTCATTTCTCATTCTCATGTGTTGGTCTGTGCTGTACGTATGAGACTGGTGTTTCGAACATTGCTGATTGCTTTGACTTGTTTCTTGGGTTTACGGATTAGGGACGTGAAACCATTTTTCTTGTTTCCTGTCATCTTGTTAACGTTGCTGGTAGTTTCTGGTTTATCTTTTTCCTACGGTTTAGCAGGTGTTACTGGTTGGACAACAGTTTGTGGTGAAGTTTATGAAATTGTTATTATGGTAATTATTTTTTCTGCAGTCAACCCGTGCACGGTTTCCCGTAGCGTCGGGGACACATCCAGGTTGCAAGATCACGACGAAAGGACCACTATACGTGATATAGGAAAAAAAATTTTCAAGCAATTTAAGATAGCCTTTGTGTCTTCAACAAAGTTGTAGCAAATGTTACTAGCAAAGAATATACATACACATTATCGTTGAACGTGTTCTATTTAATTTACCATGAAAAGATGAAACGGCTTATCACAGTGCGCTTGGATAATACGTTTTTGCTCCTTAACGGGTTATTTACGGTGGAAACAACCCTACAAATATAACAAAGTTGAAATATCTGTTTACAAATTCAACAGATAGGAAGGTACTTTGTTTCGCAAAAATACGTGTTTCGATATAACAAACAACTTTGTGGAAGATTTCAAGAACGTAGGAGAAGGGCTAAAAAGGTGATAATGGAATAAAAAACTAATTTTATGGGGCCTTTCATATAAAATGTTTCATAACATGAAAACTATTAATGTTAAATATATTATGTCCTCGGCAAATAATTTTGCAGTAACGTTTGCTACAACATTGCTGAAGGCATAAAATCTGGTTCATAGTTTCAAAAATAATTTCACTTATAGGTGAATCAATCAATGAAATATATTTCTATAGATGCGGAATCTTTAAGACAAGAACTTCCCGAACAAACTATACTTCAAAAGTTAGCGGTTAAAGTACGATTCAGACGATACATCAGCTTCCGTCAACGTCAACGGAACGTCACCGTTCCGTCAGGATAAGTTTAATACTTTTCTCTTGTGCCCGTTCACACATGCCGTACGTCAAAACGTTCCGTGCCGTTGATGTTGTGTGTGAATGCCTCCATTTTACTGCATGTAACTTATCCTGACGGAACGGTGACGTTCCGTTGACGTTGACGGAAGCTGATGTATCGTCTGAATCGTACTTAATGATGCTATTAATTTTAAGTACGAAAACGACGTTTTGAAACACTGTGTGTAGTCAGCCAATTGAGCTGACGCAAGTCGATTCAGTTGGTGGGGAAACCGAAATGATTTTTTGTGGGACTATAGTGAGTTTGGAATATTGTTCTAGGTGGTTTACTGTTGCAACCTCTCATTGTTTGACTCGCGGGCTCTGGTTGTGGAAGAGGTTTGCGAAGGCTAGGACTGGTATAGTGTCAACTTTATTATAGAATTTAATTCAATCGTTATAATGTATTTGAAAAGTTCATGTAGGATTTTATCCCTTTCTGAGCACATATTATATTTTGCGAAAGGTCGTTGAAGGTGACCAAGTTTTTCGGATTTCGTAAGAAAAATAATCTTCTCACTGTTGCTGGTATTAACAATCTGCTGCGGCGGCTTGTCGAGAAGGATCTCTTTTAGTCGGGTGGATCAACAACAATCGAGTTCTCGGTGTTATCGTTGGCTGCTTCTGCATCGGCCCTTAACTGTTAGTTAGATAGGTGAGAATATAGCACCGACAAACCGACATGACGGAGGTATTCGAAAAGTGTCCCATACAAAATAACGATTGTTTTGACATGAAGCGATCGCTACCATGAAATTTACGACAGATTACTCCGCCATGTTTAAATCAGGACAGGCTTTTCGATATGTATATTGATATTACAGAAGGTGTGCAATTCCGTCAGCTGTGTATGTAGTGGTAATATGCATCAAAATAGTATTCAGAATTAATTGAAAATGCACGTGCTGTTACTTTTTTTGCTTTTAATGGAGTTTTGTGAAATAGTGCTTAAATAAGATAATAAAAAGCTGGAAAAACGATATTTATGAATAAAAGAAAGTTTGTTCATTCTAACACACCTGGTTCAACATCGATACACTTGATTTTTCGTATTGTTATTTTATCGACCAAGGCTACCACGCGAACCATTATACAGATGCCGCTAGTGTAACAACGTATTTTATTTTAAACAATTAGGACAACATCTGACGCATTTTTTGTTTCATGTGGCATGTCGGTTCGTCGGTGATTATAGCACAGACTAACAGACATAACACTCAAAAACAAAGCTTCGCCCGCTTTAACGGTCATTTTAAATATATTTGTAGTTGGGACTGTGGCCACATTTGAAATTATGGCGCCACTGACATATGAACAAGTATATGGGGGATAGACCACTAGTGAAAAATTGTTCCCAAACCTGAGGGGTAACCCACCAGTAAATGAGTGATTGGGACTGTGAATAAAAGGTGGAGCTAGTGTTCTGGGAAAATTGTCGGATCGATGTTTTTTGAGGGAATTCCCTCATAGTGTTATGTCTGTTAGTCTGTGATTATAGTTCCACAACCTCCCAACAACTGGCAACTCATATTCCGAACGTCAAATTCTGGCAACCCACGCAAATGTTCAACCCAGTGTGTATGTAAGGAGAGTGAAGACAACTGTCTGTGATATTCCAAACGCACAAACGACCTCTCGAAACCCGGTTAAAAATGCGGAAGAACATGGTCAGGCGATTTAAACAGTTTGACGTTTAACCACAGACTAACAGCCATAATACTATGACGGAATTTCCTAAAAAAACATCGATCCGACAACTTTCCTAGAACTCAAGCTCCACCTTTTATTCACGGTCCCAAACACTCATTTACTGGTGGGTTACCCCTCAGGTTTGGGAACAATTTTTCACTAGTGGTCTATCCCCCATATGCTTGTTCATATGTTAGGGGGGGGGGGGCATGATATCAAATGTGGCCACAGTCCCAACTACAAATATATTTAAAATGTTCGTGAAAGCAGGCGAAGCTTTGTTTATGTGTTATGTCTGTTAGTCTGTGGTTTAACTCTCGCCTGTGCTAATTGCCCCTAGGAACAAATGCAATTTGCGAATGCGATTTAAAGGCAATTTCAACACTCAGCAAGTTTTCTGGCGGCTGAAAAGGACTTGGTTGTTTTTGCGTTTTTCAAACATGGCGGTTCATGTTTGGCATAAGCTTAAAATAGTTTTTTAAACGATTGGCGTGTTCTCGCTTGTATTTTGTTTCTCTAGTGCACCTCATTTAGCCAACGAATGTGGGAAATTGTGGAATCATGTGTAAATATAGTGGAACAAGATATCTGAACTAAACCGAAGACTACATCTTAAGAAGACTGATATCTCTTTCCTTCCCCCATACAAACGAGAAGCGACAGAGGTTACAGCGCCTCTATTGGAGAACGGTAGGAAGCTTAATGTAAAAGTGTATATGTGTGTTTGTATCACTATGGGAAGTACCACCTTTACCCGCAAGTGGCGTGGCTGTTACTGTCTCCAGATACTGGACAGAGTTGCCAGTCTTCTTGATATGCAGTCTTCGCCTAAACTCTTAATAAAAGTCAGATTGTGGTAAGTTTTGGTGTGCAATGCCAATTTCACCATTGATTCTTCCTATAGTTTGGTGGTGATTACCTAGTGTAGTGATAAGTTTATGTGAGCAGATAATGAATCCGAAAATAAGTAATATTTGTAATTTTCATATTAGGCAATTAAGGGCGATTAAATGGCGCGTTCCCTGGGCGATTTGGGGGCGATTTAATGGCGGGTAGAGCGGCTAAAAAATGACGGCGGCAAATCGCCCAAATGTTGCATTTGAAATAGCCCCCTAATTGCCAGAAATTTGCTGGCAAACGCAAGGGCAATTAGCGCATCCGAGTTAGCAAATAGCCCCCCGTTAGCCAGTAACTTGCCCTTTTTGACTGGGAATACATGGATTAGGCTCGTTTGGAATGACATTCACAAATAATCAATGTTCCAATTTTGACAGTTTCGTCACTCTCCTTATATGCACTCATGTTCAAGCTTTAGCTACACGCTCATTTTAAACTACACAAAATTTTAGTTCTAACTACTCAATTTCAAAAACCGGGGTAAACTGTCAAAAAATTAATATCGATTGGAGTAGAATTGATAACATACTGTTGGTGCACGGAGTGGCACAATCAGCAAACAAGATTGAAAATTGATTCAAATGTTGATTAAGCAGCAAAAGAATCGACGAGGAGACATTCGGAATACTAAAAGTTAAATTTTCGTAAGTGTTGTTCTTTTTTTAAATAACATACTTTATTATTTTTTAGATCCATTCGAACGAGATCCTATTTACAGCAAAAAGGGAGAAAGAACCTCGGAATAGGCTTATACTCATCGTATAAACGACTAGAGATGCAGGTAAGTGGAATTTTAAATAGTGATTAAGACGTTTGTTACTGTTACGGAACGGTTACATTTCATATTTGGTCTTTGCGTAAAAAATACTCAAAATTGACATTTTCTTACCGAACTCAAAACTGAGTAAGCGAGAAAAACTCAATTTTTGACTATGTGCACCCGAATAGAATTTTACAATAGCATTTACCCTACAAACAATCATAAAACAATAAAGATTATAGTTATTACAGTTTCAACATTGTTCGATGCCAAGTTCTCACAGTAGATTTACAATAAAATTTCATGTAACAATAAATTTCACTGTTCAGCAAAAAACTGATACAGTGCATTCACATTAAATTTTACTGTTTTCGAGAAAAAAATGTATGGAGAAAAATTGATTTTTTTAATGTTAAGATACATAACCACCCCCCTTTTTCACAGTAAAAGTCTATTTTACATTGAAATTTACAGTAAAAACGTTAAAGTTTAATGTTTTTGTATTGTAGCATAACACTAAAACTTACTGTAAATTATTGTAAAATTACTGTACTGTCACAGTGAAAATCATGGTTTTGTTACTGTACATTTCTATTCGGGCACTTTTTATGGAATTGAGTGGCTGGTGGCGATCACTTTTAGTTATTTTCAATGAGCGTGTATATGCTTTCGTTGCTATGAATATTAGGCAATCCATTAGACGTTTGTTTGACAATTCAGCGGTGAGTTCTGTCAACAAGTCTACTCCTGCGAACAGAAAAACTCGTCCGACAAATAACTTTGTTAGTCCGATTCGTTTGATGTTGGATCGAGTCAACGATATTGTCGGACGTCGCACCCCTCGGAGTAACGTCAGAATAAGTAAACAAGAAATAATCAGCTGATCAGAAACGTCTCATGGATTGCCTAATTAGGCAATCCATTAGACGTTTATTTGACAATTCAGCGGTGGGTTCTGTCAACAAGTCTACTCCTGCGAACAGAAAAATTCGTCCGATAAACATCTTTCGTTAGTCCGATTCGTTTGATGTTGGATCGAATCAACGATATTGTTCGGCGTCGCACCCCTCGGAGTAACGTCAGAAGAAGTAAACAAGAAATAATCAGCTGATCAGAAACGTCTCATGGATTGCCTAATTAGTAAGTTTTTGCCTGCACTTTATATTTATTTGTTATCGATTTGTACTTATTTATTTATTTAGAAGCGTAAATCACTAACAGGCCGCAATCTGCCCCAGTAAATACGTCCTACTCCAAAAATTGTTAAAAAATCAAAAACTTTGTCCTTATCACATTACGAGTTGAATTAAAGTCGAACAGGTGCGTCATACGTATAAAAGTTCGTTATAATCCTGTGATGGCCGCATTCGCTGTGTGGTTGATCCGCCGAAGAGTCACTCTCAAAAGATCATTGCTGCGCCCTAGTTCTAGCTTGGACGTTTACTCGTTTGATCAAGGCTGGAGAATCGATGTGCGCTGACAACAGATCGGCGACAACTAGAGCTCTTACTGTGTCTCTGCGATGCTGGCGGGTGTCGAGTTGAATTATTTGGCAGCGGCTCTTATACTAGGTATTCGAAAACGATCTCACGAGTAGCTGTCTCAGAGCGAATCGTACAAATTTGCGTTGGATACCTTCAATTCGGTTCATATAGTGCGGGCCCCAAATTGTCGAACAATACTCGAGAGATGACCGGATTAGGGAACAGTACTCTTTAGGCAGTATATATCCGTGAAAAATTGGGCAGCACGGAAGATGAACCTCATGTTTCGTGACGCCCGGCCAATAACAACAATAACGTGTTGCTTGAAAGTGAGTGGAATCTAACATCACTCCAAAATCCTG
The DNA here is from genome assembly GCF_030247195.1 of Topomyia yanbarensis. Taxonomy (NCBI): domain Eukaryota; kingdom Metazoa; phylum Arthropoda; class Insecta; order Diptera; family Culicidae; genus Topomyia; species Topomyia yanbarensis. Next base: position 20,936 of record NW_026683325.1, on the reverse strand, counting down.
CACTGAACATTCTCACGGAATAAGCAGTCCTGAGAGATTGTAGTTGAAATTAATAGATTCTCTTTTCCTTGAGAAGGTGACTGCAGTGCATTTGCGGGATTTAGAATCGTATGATTATTGATACACCACTCGCTAAAGACATCGAATTGTTTCTGCAGGATATGAGCGCCTGCCAAAAGTCTTAATACGGATGAATATCTTGACGTCATCGGTGAACGACAAGCGTGGTCCACTGAGTCTGAAATTCACATCGTTGAAGTAACGTAGAAAGATGAGTGGTCCGAGATGGCTTCCCTGTGGGATGCCAGACGTAGCCTATAGTCACGTTAAGTTGACAGCTCACCTGATATGACTGAAACCAACGGAAAATTCACTGAATCCAAGTTTAGCTAATGTGGCGATGGCGATATTGTGATTGATTCTGACAAAAGCGGCGGACAGATCAGTGTAGATGCATCCGGTTGCAAGCCATCCTCAAACTTCTCATAGATGAAAGAAGTGAACGACAATAAATTAATCGTAATTGATCGGCTAGCCATGAATCCATGTTGGTCCTCCGAGATATATTGCTTGCAGTGAAAGAACACCGGCTCCATCACAACTAATTCGTAAACCTTCCCTACAGTGCGTAGTGCAGAAATTCCGCGATAATTTTCTGCGTTCCTCTTGTCCGCTTTCTTATGAACTGGAAATACCAAAAGCTAATTTCCTCAACAATGGATACGTTGCGGTGACAAGCGGCAATTCGAATAACCGACGAAGTGGTTCGGCAAGGCCGGATATACATTTTTTTTTAAAAGCACGGACAGAATACCAGTCGATGTCCTGCAGCACATTCAGAATGCTGACGTAATCGGCGTGTTTGAAGTTGTAAGAGATATCAGCCGAGCCTTCCAATAAATTCAAACTTGGACCATCATCGAGCTTAAGAAGTAATGGAGGATGGTGTAGGACGTGCCTCACTAGCGCTCTGGGGGCGGTGTCGATTTATGGTGCTGGAGCTGAGACTCATCCAAATTAGGATAACGGATATCCGCTGTGACCTGGTGGCTATTTCATTGCGGGTAGATTAAGATCACCTAGTACAATAATTTCACCAGCAGGTTGCGCCATCCCAACGATGGAGGCTAGTGAGTGCGAATACACATCAATCAACAAGGTTTCGCGTATCCTGTCCGGCGGGAAGTGGACCACACACATATATAAAGTTCGGTTTTTTAACTTTATCGCCACCCACACTTGTTCGAAAGTATTTCATTCGTTGTTCATGATGTGTTGAACTTTGAACCCAACACGCACATCTAGTACAACACCTCCACCTGAAGTTTTACGGTTTTTGAGAGGATATCGATCGCATAGCAGAACTTCGTAACCAGGGTCGATCACCTAATTTGATGAAGTTTGTCCGTTGAGAAAGTACGATTATGTCGTAGCAATAATCGGAGCAAGCCAGGTGGTAAGCGTTTGCGCAGGAATTCACACCACCTTCGTTCTGGTAATATATTTGCACCGCCGCGGCGACGAAACTACACCATTGCGTTGTCTGGAAGGTAGATTGCTATGGGAAAGTATGACCTACTTTTCAATTGATGAATACATGTCTGAGTGTACATGCTGGAAGACCCCCTCTTCATTTTCAGACACAGGGACGGGGCGACTGATGACGCTGGCTGCGAGAGGCGCGACTGAATTGGAGAAATTGGGGGCTACCATTTTACTAAGTGCAGTGCACCCCGACAACCATCCATCGTCAAAACAGTTAAGAAGGTCGAATGAACTACAGGACTGGATCGGTGCTGATGTTCTCAGAGCAGATGACGGTGCACTGTTATTAGCTCTAAAATGTAGGGGACGATCACGAAGCATCACGGTCTTATCGAATAAAGAATACTTGCCAGTAAGAGGAAGTCGGAAGACCCCCATACCGTTCCTAGACACAGGGCCGGGGCGACTGATAACGCTGGATGCAAAAGACGCGACTGTGCTAGGGGGATTGAAGGCTTCGCGGTTGCTTTCTACGGTACATCTCGGTGGTTGAAAATCATCTTTGGCCTTGTCAGTACAGATGGCTAGATGTGACTTTAGCGTAGACGCAGCGTTTTGCAAAACCCCAGGTTATCATTGGAAGAACGTTCACGTTGAAAGTCGATAAATTCGAGGAAGTTCATCCCGCCAGGCCAGGTTTCCGCGTTAAGTGCCAATGCTCGGAGCTTGGGGTCGATCCTGATTTTGAACTAGATGAATTTTAGCTCGTTCAAATCGGCGTCTTTTTTACTAAATTTTTCACTTCAAGGGAGGGAAATTAACGGAACCTTGTCGCTTTCGGCGACCACACGTTAAATCGGGAATAGCACGATTAAGAGCTTAGCCAGCCTCTTCTGGTTCGCGAGCACGTTTGGTTGCGAATCGTTTATTGACCGGCCAACTCGTCAGAGTCAGCCGTAGGTGGAGATTTGAGTGCATCGCTGGAGAATTTTCACCATTTCCCTTGTTGTCTCCATTTCCGTTATAAAATCAGCTAGCGCAGTTTTATGAGTTTCGCTCAGCGAATGGATTGCATCACTCATGGCAGCAAAGGCGGCAACTGCAGATGATTTCATCAATGTAACGCAAATATCGCAGAGCCAGAATATATTGACGCTATCGTTCATAAAATACACGTTAGAACGAGTCAGGAATAAACAAGTCAGATGCATGATTCTATTACAGAATCCTTGACATTTCAACTGACTGTCGTCACAGGCTCTTAGCACTGTAGACAGTTTACACCTATTGCGCCAAGCGGGTAGGCAACAGTATGCACGTCGATGCCGAGTTTTTTGGCTACTCAGGCAGTATGCTTCCGTGGTGTAGGTAGTAGCTGGAGGAAGGCGGCTTGATGGCGGGTGAATTTTAACACAGACGATGTAACTACATTTACGATTTTGGACACCGCACGACTGCAAGTCACGACACTCGTTATAATTTACAGCGATTTGAACTCAACCGGCGGAATCAACCACTTTTGAATGGACAAATATCGCATAACACCCCACTGAGACGTCCAAAAAATTGTTTCAAAATCGTTCAACACGGGTCCAACGATGGACGTTCGTTGAACGGTTATTTGGACGTTGTTCAAATTGGTCCAACGAACGTCCTTCATTGGACGATTTTGAAACCAACCGTTCTTAGAGGGACGGAAAAAACAATCAATCTTTATCGGTAGGAAACAAAAACAAACCTCAGTAATAGCAGAGTTGCCAGAGATATTAATATATAAGTTTTAACTGCAAGGGTCATTGAGTTCTTGTCGGCCGGTCTCACGAACACTAATGAAGCTTCTTGGTTGAAAACAATCCCATTTGCTTTTGCCGTCATTATTTATTATTTTCCACCAGCTAGTGATGTAGTATTTGTGTCATGTGACGTGTACGTACATGAGCCGTAGAAAAGTCTATTCGTCCTTTTCAGAAACAATATACATTTCAAATTATTGCAGTTCAATAAAACACGGAAATTATTGCGATCTACATCACACCTTTTGCTACTTGTTGGTTGATCTATCTGTCCTACCTCTCGCTCCCGTGTACGTCTACTTCGTGAATACTAGAGTAGTTTTTGTTTTCACGGTTGGTTGTTTTTTATGCTTCTTGTGTTTCTGAGTGACCTTGATGTATCCGTCTTCTTTTTTGGTTACATACATCGTATGACTTAAGGTTCTTTGAATGTAGGTGATGCCTTGAACAGATTTGCATTCGAAAGTCAAGTAGGATGAGTTGGGCTGGTGCATCTGCATTCTAATAACATGAAGCCCATTGAGGAAGCCGTGGAAAAAGTTCCTCCATGTGACATATTCGTAACGGATTCCACTTCTTCGTATTTCGAAATGATTTCTTGATGTACTCGGAACTGGCCCACGGTAATAAATCGCGTTAGCGAATTTCAGTAAAATCCTTGTCAATATAAACAGGAATCTCGGTTGTAGTAGTCGACGTCGTGTTGCATGTTATTCACGACGCAAAAGAACGCAGTAACATAGCATATTGAACATTATCAGTAACATATTTATAGCGATATGCGCAAATTCAGGGGCTAGACTGATTTGAGTGTACTTACGAATTCGTAGCGTTTTTATTACTGCGCAAGCAGCTAACTCACTAATTGGAGGTTTGATTTCCTCCAGCTGTCATATATGAAACTGTCAGCCAATTTAAACGTTTGAAATAGCTCGCCTAAAGTATTTATAATGGTGTTGAAATGCTCCATGTCGCTGTAAAACTTATTCCGGAGACGAACAATACCGGTTGGTCTGGTTCCAGCACGAAAATAATCCGACCGAAAAGCTATTTTCAATTTGTTTTCCTCCACCTATGACAGGTGGAGGAAAACAAATCGTTGAACACACAAATACAATTACAGATTGTCAAGTAGTCTATATGAATCTTTCACTACGATGGACAACTCAAGGAAAGAGTAAATTAATTGTCACCAGAATCGCAATACCTTCTCCACATGAAGCTAAAAAGACAACGTTATGTGACGTCATGCTCGATTGTCTTTGGCATTTGACATGTTCATTTGGCTCCGCTCAGTGTCTCCGCCTAACTATGAATAAATTTTATAAAGTAACTATTGGTGAGATTTGCTACTTTCTTGGAACCTGCCAAGCGACGGTGGTAAAGAGTCACCGGATTATTTACTACCAGCGAAGAATCCTGGAAGACCTCGCATTGTTTCAGACAATATTTTGCCTTGGCTTTCAGCAGCAGCAGAGCAATGCTTTTTCGGGTTATCTTCAACAGCGAGAGACTGGTGCATTTGAATTCATTGTGATTAACTGGGGAAGCGTAATTAAAACCGTTCACAAACGCAACGTGAGGAACTTGTAAACTTTGCACTCGACGGTAAATGTGAGTAAAATTGTGTAATTGTTACTCTGAGGTGTTACAAAAACAACAAAATAGATCATACTGTTCCTCCTTTTAACACATTAGGTCAGTGGCGTAGTAAGAAAATTTTTCGGGGGGGGATATGAATTTTTTTTATATATTTGAAAAAATGTTCAAAAATATTCTGAGCAGGAGAAAAAAATGTTCAAAAATCAACAACTCAGGGAACGGGTTTGGGTAGTCAAGGTAGGAAAGCTAGCTGTTGGTATAGAATAAATGCTCTTCCTCTACGAGGACAATCTGGGCGGCAAACTTCAGACTGTCTAATTTACTGAGCCCTTCAGTTCCCTTGTGCCATTCAGTACCACTTCCTCGTTGAGCTTCCGACTGGTTCGCGAACTACTCGGCCTAGTTTCCGACGCTAGATCTAGCCTAATCCGACGAAAAGTTCCCCGGCGAGATAAGTTCGAGCCAACCAGCCAGGTGCTGCGGTCAGTTCGGCGATTCCGGTAGAGTAGGGCATCCGGTTTGCTGGATCCCCGGCGCGACTGGTGGTGTATCGTCGCGGTCCACGCGGTCTCGTTCCCGGCGGTGAATCTGACTGTAAGCTGACGGAGAGGTCCCAGACGAAAGAAGTTCTCCCGATACCGATTCTTATTTGGTTTCAGTACCACAACTTCTTGATCCCTTTGACTCCGTAACCGGTGCCATTTAGCACCGCAACTCCTTTAAGCCATTTAGCACTACTTCCTTGATGGTCCATTCAGTCCTCGACTTGTTCGCAAACAACTCGGTCTAGTCCCCGACGATGGACCTGACCTACTCCGACAGAGAATTCCCCGGCGAGAGAAGTTCTCCCGAGATCGAGCTAATCAGCTAGATGCCGAGGTCAGTTCGGCGATTCTGGTGAAGCAGGGTATCTGATGCACTGGTGCGCCGATGACCCGCGACTAGTGGTGTCTCGTCGCTGTCTACTCAGTCTAGTCCCCAGCGGTGAATGTAGCTTACGCTAACGGAGAGTTCCCTGGCGAAAAAAGTTTTCCCAATATCGATTCTTCTTTGGTTTTCGCTATTTTTCTATCGGAACAACCGGTGGGGTGCCGTGGTTGGTCGGGCGAATCCGCATGGAGCGTGACGTCCGGTTCGCTGGCGTTTCGACGACTCATACTCGCTGCTCTGTTGCAGTCTATTCGACTAGTCCTCGGCGGTGGATCTAGCTTATACCTGCGGAGAGTTCCCTGGCGGTGATTACTCTCCCGAAACCGTTGTTCGATGTCCATTCCGCTGTAAGACGGTGTCGATCTACATCAGCGATTCTCAACCTTTTTCTTACCACGGACCCCTTAGATATCACACTGGGTTGCTGTGGACCCCCACAGATAAACATAAATTTTGTATGCTATCAATATGTTATTTTCAATTTGTTAGGAAACAAGATTTGAAATTCAATATGCACTCGGAAAATATATTTCTCTTCGCGGACTCCCAGGAATGACTTCGCGGTCCCCTAGGGGCCCGCGGACCCCAGGTTGAGAATCACTGATCTACATCATATCTCTGTTTACTGCGTTCCACGTCCCTACGTCGCTTGTAATTCTGTAGGCTACATTATCCAGGTTGATGTCCGGTCCTCCCGTTTTAAGTAGCTCCCTGCACGTCCCTTCAAACCTCGGACATTCAAAGACTCTGCTCGGACATTCAAAGACTTCAAACCTCGGACATTCAAAGACGCTCCGGTGTCTCCTCGACGTTCTCACACTCCCGGCACAGTGTTGACGTTGCGTACCCACACCGATGAAGATACTCCTTAAGCATCTGTGGCTCGGTAGGAGCTGTTTCAGGTGGAAGGTTATCTCTCCGTGCTTTCTATTGACCCACGTCGACAGGATTGGATGAGCCGGTTGGTCCACTTTCCTTTCTCCGTATTATCCCATTCCTGCTGCTACGTCACCATCGAATCGATTCTCATCATCTTCCGGACGTTTCTGACGTTTCATCGATGGTAGCACTTGATATCCTCCGTCAGGGTAATGCAGATGGGAATCATCTCGGCGTCAAGGCATACTGCCTCCGGTACGCAATCGCAACTCGTACGACCAGCAGTCGAAGAGTCCTGTTCAGCTTTTCGCGGTTTCACTTGGTTTTCAGCGCCGCACCCCAAGCAGGAGCCCCATATCGCAGTATCGATGACGAAACACTAGATAAAGACCCGACATTTCGCATGTGTAATCAACGTGGTTGTTTAAGCTTAATCAGTCGTCGATTATCACTCCCAATTGCTTCAGTGCACGCTTCGATGCATTCACATGTCCTTCGATGGTGATCTGTATCCGCTGAACCGCTTTGCAGTAGCTGTCCAACAACAAATCCGTCTTGTAGTGAGCTATTTGCAGCCTGACCCGTTCATCCAGCTCTCGATCGCATCTATTGTCTCCGTCACCGACACCTCCATTTCTTCAAGTCTCTCCGTTATTGACACATCGTCCACGAAACCAACGATTTTCACTTTCCTGGGCAGCCGCAGTGTTAAGACCCCACACTAATAGAATATATTCGTAAATCGCTAGGAATTAATTTCGTACAAACAACTTTCATAAAATATACGAATTTTTCGTACATATGATGAACCGTTCGTAGTTCCATCGAAACTCTTTTATTTTGTATTACGAGTTTTTCGTGAAAACTACGAAAAGACTTTCGTTGGCTTATTATGAAACAGCTTCATTCAGCAAACGAGTCGTTCGCTGTTATATACGAATATCTTTATAATATTTACGAGCACCATTCATCAAACAGTCCACGTCAAAAGAACAATATGGAGCCATTGTTGATATTCGTCAGATAATTGTTGTTGTCTGACTATTTAGTAGTCGTATCCGTGTCCGCCGGTTGCAGGAAGATTCCTTGAACCTCTTTCGCTTCCAGTTGATTCAGAATCTGGAGCAGTACAAAATCGATTGAGCCGTCGCGAACTGCTCGTTGATTTTGTATGAACAATTTTGAGTTTTTCTCTGCCGGAGCAATATCGGTGCTGTCAAACATCGATCCTAAAAGATCGAATGCGACCAACGAAATCGTTTGTAATATACATAAACGTTTATTAAAATAAACGAAACATTTCGTTTCTTTCACGAAAAATAATGTCGATAACTTTCGTGCAATGTAAACTAAATAAGTAAAATTTACGAAAACTTTCGTTCATCAAGCGGCCATTTCTTCGTACCACAATAAAATCGATTTGGCCACATCGATTTTTTTAAATAAAAAAACGATTTTGTCAAACATCGATCCCAAAAAATAAGAGGCTAATAAATACGAAAACTTCTAAGATAAACGAAAAAATTTCGTGCGACCAACGAAATCGTTCGTAATATACACAAACGTTGATTAAAATAAAAAAAAACATTTCATTTCATTCACGAAAAATAATGTCGTTATCAACGATAACATTCGTGCAGTGTACATACATTAAATGTGTAAAATTTACGAAAGCTTTCGTTCACCATACAGCCATTCTTATTCATAAAATGAACGAAACTTAGTATTTACAGGGCACGAAAATACTTCGTTGCAGAAAACGACGCATGAATTCGTGCATTACATGATTCATTATATTCACTAATTTATATTATCAGTGCATCCCATTCCAAAGTGTTGGACAGAGAATGGAGCCCTGAGTAACGCTCGCTGCGACTCGCATCGCCTTCTGCCTTTTTGTTCGTCTGGTATAGCAGTGCTCTACTCTGGAAGTAGCTCTTCAGGATGCCACATTCTTTTATGCCACGCTGCGCATTGGTCTATTCGAGGCTGAATGGCCCGGTGACTTCCACCATGGTTGGTATTCCATCCGGACCGGGGGTTTTCTTTGATTTTAGTCACATCGACGTGTCTTTGAGCTCGTCGTTAGTCACTTGCCACTCGACTGTGTTACCTCCTTCTTCTTCGCCGTACGGTGTCGGTGACCAGGTATTTGTATCGTGATTCGGGAAGAGACCCTCAACGATTATCTTTAGCTTACCCGGGCATGTTTCAACTGGTGTCGACGAACCCTCGTCTTCGTCATGACGACTCAGTACGCGTCCCCCAGGGATTGACGTTTATTTCTCAGCACAGATACTTATGGCAATTGACTTGCTAAGCTTGATCTCCCGTTTTGAAGAGTCCCTACCTTCTAGATGCGCTCCTATCTCAGTCTCCGATCTTGCGCTCTGAGCCCGCCTTCTGGCTCTAAGACAAGCAGCGTGTAGCGTACTGAGTTACTCATTTAACCAGTAAGCTGCACGCCGTCTACTGCATGGCCCTAGTTTTCGTGACATTGTAACGTCACAAGCCGTCGCAATCCTTCTTGTTAGCCGTCAGCCGTATCAACGTACTTGATTCCGTTGTTCGCCGAAGTAACTCAACAAAGAGGTTTTCGTTAAAGGCGTTCGTCTTCCACTTTAGCTTGCCGCCCGTCTTTCTTCGTGCTGCAGCAGGGTTCCATTGGCCGATGCGGTAGCGAATCGCCTGGGGGTCTCTATGGGGATACTTCTCTCACACTCTCCAGTCCATGTTCGCCGTCAGTCAAGGACTACAGAATGTGGCGAAATTTCTCTCGGTACCGATATCCGTTTCGTGAACCATTAAGCTCCTAGATCCTCGCTTCGCCGCGATCTACTCGTTATAGTCCTCGGCGGTTGAGCTAGCCTCCACAACGTGCCGAAAGGAAGGTATCGAGTCTGCAGCCAATTTTCACTACAAGGAAATATTTTCACAAGATAACTTTTGCAAATGAAACTTTGAGAATTTCATTTAAAATATTAGGCATTTTTTTGTTCAACATATTCAATTTTCTCAAATTTCTCCAAAATATTTCGGGGGGGGGTTTCGTCCCCAAAACCCCCCCCCCCCGCTACTACGCCACTGCATTAGGTAATAAAAAAGACATGGGTTTTCCATAGCATTATAAAAAATCGGTTTGATTTTTTTGTACCATTTACTCAATCTTCACGAAAAGCAATTATCGTGTTCAAAATATTATTAAAGTACTGATGTTCAACGGCCATTACAATTTATCAAATTGCATGAGAAAATAAATTGTTTTCTCTTAAAATATTCGTAACATTTTCTCTTTCACCCTAAAGTCACAGTATTGCTTTGTGGCTACAGTTATGTACATGAGAAAATTCCCAACATTAATAATCCAATTGCCAGCCGCATTCAGCACTCTACATCATACCCGTTTTGAAACGGAACACTCATCATGATGTCACACAGTATGCTACAAGCAAACCAAAAAGTATACCAGTGAGGAACGAAAGATAAATCTGCGCACATCTAAACACACCGAAAGTTCGAAAAAGAAAGATAGAACATTTAAAAAAGACACTAAACACACCAAACACTAACCAGCGTACTCACTCGTCGAACTGTTGGACCTGGCGCCAACTCCAGCACCGTGTCCTCCTCCCGCTCCTCCACCGCCGCTGCGATTATTCATCTGGTAGCTGCTCTGATCATCATCGGGATTATCGCTAAAGTTAATCACATTGATGTTGTACGTTACGGTGGACGATTGTCGTTTCCGCTGCAGCCCTGCCGGATGAACCGGCGATGTGGTCATTATCGACGGTGGCATCACGACCGTCGACGACGTAGCCGATGACATCGGCTGCTGCTGCTGGTGCTGCTGATTGTTCAAGGTGTCGTTTCGGATGTTCTCGACAATGATGTCCGGATTGTTGACGGCTAGCGGATCCACTGGATTAATACTTCCCTCAATCGTCGCTGCTGCGTCGGTAGGAACTTGCAGTTTTGTGCTCGGATTCATCGCTACTAGATCCAACGATATGGTAGAGGCTTCACTTAGGACATTTATGGGGCTTCCAGTGTCCGGTAAAAGTGTCACTGGTTTTAGATTAACTATCTTGCTGTCAGACTTATCGATAGATTTAAGTCGATCATTTTCACGGACAATCGCTTCTGGTAGCAGTCCGGCCGAGTGAGGGGGAGAACCAGCCGACGAAAGGGCCGATATTAAATCTATCACATAATTGCCATCGTCGTGGCTTAAATTACATTCATTTACTGTGCTAGTTTGATTCACTGTGCTACTACTACTATTCACAACTTTGATATTGGATGATTTAACGAACGAATTTTCCTCGGCTCGACCACCTTCCACCTTGGGCGCCGTTCCGTTGAACCCATGATCGAAGCAGCCAATCAGAATGTCCGGAGTTTCAGTGATGGCAGTTGTTGGGGTGGAAACATTTCCACCACCGTCTCCATTCAAAACAATTTTAAATATACCATCCCTTTGCTCCGCACATGCCTTCAAATTCTTTATGCACTTCATAATGGCCTCATCCCCCTGGAAGACAGCAGTAAAGTCCGAATCGCTCAGTGCACACATTAATTGATTATCCCTATGTCCTTCCTTGTTACTGCTCTTTTTCAGACTGGCATTATTTTTCGATACTCCTAACCGGAAGGACCTTTGCTTTTGGATCATTGTCAAAAAATCCGACTCGCTAGCTGCCATCTGGTGCCTTTTGTGCGTATTAACCTCCCTATCAACCATTCCGATCGACTTGTTCAGGGAAGATGTCACGTTGATAAGGTCGATAATATTGTTATTGGAACGATTGTCAATGTTTTTATTGTTCAACTTCTTCTCCGAAGCTGTCCGATTATTATTACTACCCAAACCGTCCCGATTATTGCTATTGTTCAAATTGCTACCGGCCGTACCGCCACTCTTGATATAGGACTTGAGCAAACTGTTTCTCGAGAAAAACGGCTGGAAGAAGTTGATCTGTTTGAAGCTCTCTTTCCGCGACGGTCGCCGCTGTTGGTTCTCCTTCACCTGGATCGGTTCACTGCCCGAGTAGCGCAGATTGTTCTCAAAGTTCAGCGGAAAGATCGAACTGACCGAATCGGAAGCCTTGATCTTGGCCGCTTCGTTCTTGTACTCCAGATCGCGCAGATCGATGCTACTCCGGCTCAGGCGTCGCGGAGGGGATGACGGCACTAGCAAGTCGTCGTCGATGTTCACGATTGTCGGCACCACGGGTACCTGAAATGGAAAAGGAATTGGTAAATTGAGTACAATTTATATGACGGACGTTTGAAATGCACAAACTGAGATTTCGCATTGGAACACTAACGCCCTCTCCTCTGTAGCGTTGGATGGATGATAAATGATATATTGCAGGGTCAAACCATTCGGAAATCAATTCGTAATCTAGAACTGCAAAAGCTGCTAAGCACCTCGCAAAGTATAATTCCTTTGGAATGCCAAATAAAGAGAAATAAACGATAATGGACAGTTTTCCTATTTGACGCCATATTGAATTTGTACTTCATACGTTGAACTTCATACGTTAAAGCATCGACTGGTTGATACGGAATTTCGTTTCGCCTCTGCAGTCCAGTGACAAAAATGTTCAAAAACACCATGAACAAGAACAAAATGTTCAAAAACCAACATCTCAGGGAACTAGTATGGACAGTCACCCGCTAAAACAACCACTCTTGCACGGAACATAATTCCTTCCCGGAACTACCTTACGGAATTACTTCTGAAGGGGTTTTTATCTATGTGCATAGCATACACTATGATCCAACTATTTAATAGCTTGTTCCTTCAGTAGGGTTACAGCACCCCTCCTCGACACACTACCAGTATTCGACCATCCACACAACGTGGCAATTTCTGGATGGCAGTATGAAAGCTACCTGTGAGTAGAGAATTACTGCTCTTCCCCTACAGGAACAATCTAGGCGGTAAACCCCAGATTATCCAATTTACTGAGCCATTGTACCATTCAACTTCTTGAACCCTTTGGCTCTCTATCCGGCGTCATTTGGCACCGCAAGTCATTTAGGTCCTTTGGCTCCCTTCTTGGGACATTTAAAATCACCCGGAACCTGACTGGTTGGCTCTTGAAACCGAGCCAACCAGTCAGGTTCCGGGTTCGGTCCGGTGGAGCAAGGCGTTCGGTTTACTGGTGCACCGACGACCCGCAACTAGTGGAGTCTCGTCGCGGTCTGCACAGTCTAGTCCCCGACGGTGAACCTTGCTTACACGGACGGAGAGTTTCCCGGCGGAAGAAGTTCTCCTAACATCGATTCTTCCTCTGTTTTGCTATATTTTTCTCGGGTCTACCGGTAGGATGCGGTGGTTAGTCTTGCGATTGCGGGTGAAGAATAGTGTCCGGTACACTGGCGTCACGAATACCAGGTGCTCTGTCGCGGTCTACTCGACTAACCAATGACTGTAGATCTATCCTACTCCGGAAGGGAGTTTCCCGGCGGAGATTGCTCTTCCGAAACTATTACTCATTGTTTATAACGCCAAGCATCTCCTTGCGTATTGTTTTGAACCTCGTACATCCTAATACTGCGTGCTTCGGTGTCTCCTCGATATTCTCACACTCCGTGCACAACGGTGACGGTGCCTGATGCGAAGAAGACACTTTCTGATACAGCCGTGGCCCGACAGGAGCTGTGTCTTGTGGAAGTTCACCTCTATGTGCTTTCTAACGGGTGTTCAATAAAAAATGAGAATGATTTTCATACCTTTCTGTAATTAAAGTCCTTGCTCTCACTTGAGTACTATGGCTCTACTTTTCATAACTTTCCCTACCCAGTAATCTCTAGCTAATTGAATGTCGTTAAAATGTAATAAAGAGCGTATTTTTTTTCTCTCCAAGAGAACTGCTCTCTGGACTCCCTAGAAATGGGTGGCATGTTTCTTTTCGCTCGGTGCTGTCAGTTCAATTGAGGATGGCGTCGAAACAGTAAGCAATCCGCGAGCGTGTTGTACGGTTTTACGAAACGCATGGTCATCGCGGAAACAAGTTTACGGTAGACCACTTTCGAGACACAAACAATCCCCGTGAGTACCATTTACCAGATCTTGGCATCCCTGAGCGTGGAGTGGAAGGCCGGTAGCGGCCGTCTGGCGAAAATAATGACGAAGAAGAAGAAAGCGTCAAAAAAGCTGTTCGACAACAAAGACAAAAAGAGTTTGCCTGACGCCGGCCAAAATATCGCTGCTCCCATACCTTGATTAGCCGAACACTCAAGGTGGAGAACATCATCTGTCGGAAGAAAACTTGGTCCCCCGAGTACATGGACGAGCAGATAGCGATCGTGAAATCGCAGTGCCGGTGAATGACGAAAAACTATCGCGGGACGTCATTCGTGCTGGACGACGAAAGTTACTTTCCGCTCCCGAAGACCCGCATTCCAGAAAATGACAGCTACTATTCCAGCGACAAGTCGGCCACACCCCCTGAAGTAAAATATAAGTTTAAGCATAAATTTGAATTAAAAAAAAATTGACTGTACATCGCCATATCATATAAAGAGATTTCAAAGCCGTGGTTCAAGCCGAGCGGTCTGGTTATCAATCAACAACTGTACCAGGAGGAGTGTCTTGAAAAAATTCTTGTGTCGATCTTAAAGGAGCATCATGCGAATGGGAAGTACGTCTGCTGGGCGGACAAGACCAGAAGACGTTAGAGTATCTTGAGCAGAAAATGATAACGTACGAAAGAAAGGAGCCGGATCCAACTTGCCCCAGTGCTACCTATTAAGGATTTTTCGGCTACCTCAGTACCCTAGTGTACAAAAATAATGGACGGGCCAAGCATATGAGGCAGTTGAACACTAGAATCCGGAATTGTATCCGGAAGATGAACGTCAGTACGGTCCAGCGCTCTTGTGAAAAAATCGCGACTAAGTTGCGTCATACGGCTGACTAGGGCCCCTTCTCCAGTATTCATTGGCGATTTTTTTTTGAAATTTTTGTTGTTTTTTAACTACATGACTGAAAAGATTCTCATTTTTTATTGAACACCCGTAATTGAACTGCGTCGACAGGTTTAGTATAAGCCAGTAGGTCCGCATTTTTTCCGCGTACTATCTCATTCCTGCAGCCACTTCGCCATCAAATTGATTCTCACCATTTTCCTGGTTTTTCTCCGATTGTTGCACTTGATATTCTCCGCCAGGGTGATGCAGGTAAGGATCATCCCAGCGAAATCGCATACTACTTTCGACGATATCGTTCTGTACGCGGTCGAGACTTGTACTGCCATCAGTCGGAACGTCCTACAGCTTTTCGCGATTCGGGTTGGTTTTTAGCGCTGCACCCCAGGACAGCGCCCCATATCACAGTATCGATAACGAAACACTAGCTAGCAGACGTCTCGTGCTGCTTCTCGGATCGCCGAGGTTTGGCATGATTTTCGCTATCCCGTTCGTTGACTTCGCCGATCTTTCGCAGGCGTAGTCGACGTGATTGTTGAAGCTAAACCGGTCGTTGATTAGTTTTCCGAGTTTTCTCAGTGTATCCAGCAAACATATTTTAGCTTCTGTACCTTCTACGTACTTTGAAGAAGTTGTCATCATCTAAACACTTCTGCAGCACCATCCTGAACATGTCCGGATACACCAGGATCACAGCTTTTAGTGCCACGTTTGGTATTCCATTCGGACCGGGGCTGGACGCCGTCAACTGCTTGGCTCCACTTTTCGCGGCATTGTGGCGTTTCATTCCATCACAATCCTTCTTGTTAGATCAGCCGCATCAACCTTCTCGATCTCGCTGTCCAGCCGAAGTGCATCAACCAAGAGGTGCTCCACTTTCGCCCGGCAGTCCTCATTCTCCGTGCTGCAGCAGGGTTCCTTAGCCGATGTCCATGGTCGCCGTCAGTAAAGAACTACAGAATGTGACGTCGATGATAGACTCCCTCCCGTCTCTCCGAAATGTGCTAACGCAACATTCGTTGCACAACCATCCGGCAAACTTCACTAAAGCTTCTTGCAGGATATATCCTCTTGTGTTGGTTACTCCACTGACCACTTCACAGCTCAGGCAGTGAAGTGACCACAATTGACTGCCGGCAGATCAACTGCTCGGTTACCTGTTCCAACATCAGGCTGGGCTGGTCCACTGTTCACCTTGTAGGTGCGTAATAGCTGCACATGAAGACGCCGTTGATTTTGGCGATCACGAAGCCTTTTGCTCACGAGTTTTCTGAAGTTAACTCGGAGTATCGCTTAATCTATGAAGCGGTTCGACCTTTCATCCATTCAATTTCCGATATTTCTCTTGCTTTCCGTCATTCTTTCCATCTATTTTGCTATATAGATTCTCTGCGTACTTGAGCCATTTAGCCCCGAACTCCACTGAGATTCTACCAACCGGTAAGTTACCGCAAGGCATTTCTGTAAGCCTTACACACTTAATTTTTTCTGCCGAATCTCAGCTTTTTTGCACCTTATGCCGAAATCTCAACAGCTGAGAACTCAGCAACAATATGTTCTTGTTGAGGCCTCAGTAAAAGTAACATTTGATAAGTGAGACTTGAAAAATATTTCGCTGAACATCTGTAAACAGATGTCACTTTGCTAAATTATCAGTTCGCAAATTTGCTGACAACACGGATGTTGAGATATTGCCAAACTAAATTGAGTGTGTAGCTTCCGTTTTTGTGAGCTAATTAGCTTTCATCTTACTGATCCATTTCGATCCTGATACCACGAGACATTTAGCTCCGGTTTTCGTGAGCCATTGAATTCCCAGCTTTGTCGCGATCTACTCGGATAGTTCCCGGCGGTAAACTCACCTCAAATCCATGTTATTTTCGTATGTCTCTCGCGGGGAATGGATTAATCTGAGAGTCTCCCGACAAGGGAATTTTTTTTCGAAACTGATACTCGTTCCCTTGAGCTCTCAGGCAGTAAAACTAATCTTCTGAGAGTTCCGCGGTGGCGGAATTTCTCTCAGTGCCGTTGTCCGTTTCGTGAACCAATTAGCTCCGAGTTTTGCCAAGTTAGGGACCATCCTTAAATGACGTAGCAGGTTTTGAGTGATTTTTAACCCTCCCGCATCGTAGCATTTCGTTACAATCCTCTAAATACCCCCTGGCAATTAGGTAGCTTGACGGTAACTATTCCCTCCTTGTCACCCCAAATTTAAAAAAAAAATAAAAAAAACGATGTTAATTATTCCCCTTTTAAAAAGCTACGTAGCATGACATGACCCCCTATCCCCCTGTCGTCACACATCATCACAAAATACAAAACTCCCCCCTCCCCCATATAATGCTACGTCATATATGGATGGTCCCTTACAAGTGAGCCATTTAGCTCTCTGCTTCGTCGTGATCTACTCGATGTAGTTCTCGGCGGTAGACCTTGTCTCAATAACGAGCCAATCAGTAGGTCTGTCGTCAATTTTCACTACAAGGAAATGTGCTCAGAAGATAAGTTTTCCAAACAAATCTTAGAGAATTTCATTTCAAACATTTTTGTCGAACATATTCAATTTTTAAAATTTCAACAAAATATTTCAGGGAGAGGGGAGTTTGGCCCCAAATACCCCTCCACCTCGCTGCTACGCCACTGGTGCAGTCACAACGAAAAATGCGACAAAAATTTCTAGAGTAAAGTGACACTTTTAACCCGAGTGGTTAGTAAGATAAGCATAGGGTGAAAGGTTTATTGCTGCGGATTTATCGCATTTACGTAATACACATGCTTTCATTACATTCTCATAAAATCACTAGCGCTGTGTTTGTGCTCATAGAATCGTAGTAAAAACGTCGAAGATTTGAAACGCACGTATTGTGTGACCGAGACACATGTGTGGCTGGTTTCAACTTAATTGTTCCAAAGCCTTCGAAAGGGTAATTACCCACTCGATTATTTTCTAGTGAGTAGTACTACCCCCATAATCTGCCGGCCTTGCAAATGACCAGATGAATAGGGGACGCGCTCAAGAAATCTACTAATGATGCACGTTTCCCAAATATTTGCATCGGCTAGATGGGTCAACTACGGTCTTAGCTGTCAACAGACCCAAGAAAAATATTTGCGTGACTTGTGCGAGGCTGAGAAACTTTTCGTAAGGATTCATGAGCTGTTTCATAAAGTTCATTCGTCTCGAACTCGAGTGTTCATTTTTGACAGTTCGTTTGTACTGTTTACATGGATTTATAATTTTTTTTTGTGATTTGCTTCGAGCGAATCTAGTCATTCACAAAATTTTTCATAATCCATGTAAACGGTATTAGTGAACTGTCAGAAAAGTAAGGTTAACTGTGTAAGTAAAAATCCTAATTTTTATAGATACATTGGCACCACCAATAATTGGTAAATATTTATAATCCCGCCTATCTACAAATCGAGTCTTCCAAAAGGATACAGCAAGTTGTGAAATTTTAATACGTCCTACTGCTTCCGCTCCGGTCATCGATGCATTGCTTGCTACACGTTCCAGCGTATTTCGAACCGGAATCGAAGCTAGACGGACTGTGTAGGCCATCGTTCGTCCTTCAGTCAGCGCCAATGCCAATGTTTATGGTAATGAACTTCACCGTGCCGAAGCCGTCCGTCCACACGAATAAGCGGAATCGAATACGAAAGAGAATGATTCTTGTTCGCCGGAATCGGTCTCCAATGGTAAACAAGCTAAGCTAAAATACACGAACGTTGCAATCGCCAAGGCTTTGATACAAAAATACGTTTTACAAACTTGGTAGCAAGCCCAACCAACAGCGGTAGCACATTCCAAATCACCGCTAAAAATAGCACCCCCATAAAACATCCATGCCTAGCCACTTTAAAAGTACAGACAAGCCTTCTTGCATAATCGCGCCCCGCTGGAAATCGATACGATTTTTCACGGCTGGTGGACGTGATGGTGCGGGACAAGGCGTGCAACGTTTTGTATATAGCAGTGATATTGAGCGGAAAAAGTGACTGTTGCTTTGACGTGTGACAAACTGAAAAAAAAATAAAAGAAAAACACTCAAAAGTATCAAGGATCGAAGCAAGCGTTCGTGACTGTTGGAGTACTACCCTTTCAAGGACAAATTGTGCCATATAGACCCTGCTTCTCTGCGGCGCCGGCGATGGAAGAGGTCGGAGCGGGGTTGTATGGATTACGTGTTCGAGTACGAATTAGACGAAATTACAGCTACCGTCGACTGGGAAAGCAAAATTACTGCCTCTCTGATTGAGCTTATTAACAAAAGGGGGAATTTTTGGGCAGGTTAAATTTATTAGACATGAAAAGGCGTCGTTGGAGAATTTTGGAATGGCAGGCTATACGGGAACGAAGGTCACCGCGTGTTGTAAACATAAATAACAATGCTAATCAAGATTTTGAATTTCTAACTGGAATACCGGGTGGTGTAATAGTAGCCAGTAAGTCCAGCCGGAAGTCTGGCTGGCTCTAGTTAGTGACACAACCGATTCTAATTAGAATCAGTCATACAAATAAATTTTCTTGTAGAATATAATACTAAATAGTATTTCAAAGTAAAATGCTCTTATGAAAAAAACTATCAAAATAATTAATCCGTGGTGGGACAGAGAGTGCTCAGACGTGTACGAGAAGAAGGCCACCACGTATCGGACCTTCCGAGACACAACGGGTTACCAGCTAGCTATCGAAAATGAACAGTTTGATGAAAGCCAAGAAATGTAGTTACTGGTGCCGGTTCGTTGACGGACTAACGAGAGAAACATCGATGAGCACTCTTTGGGATATGGCCTGGCCCGACGTATGCGAAACCGAAGCAATACTAACGAAAGCGTGGAATATTCAAACCATTGGACATTCGATTTCATCAAGAAGATTTGTCTGGATGGCCTATGTTTGTAAAGACTAAATGGCATTAGTTTTCTTGGATATTAAGGGAGTTTTTGATTCAGTTTCTATCAACTTTATTTCTGAGAAGTGACATCAGCGTGGTTTTTCAACAACTTTGAACAATTTTTTACTGCATTTGTCGGAAAAGTGCCTGTACTTCTCGCTTGGCGATTCGTCAACGTTGAGATTCAGCTACACGGATCTACCCCAGGGCCATGCCTAAGACCTCTTCTATACATTTTTACGTCAATGACTTCAATGAATGTTTTGACAATTCTTGCACGTGAAGGAAACTTGCAGACAAAGGTACAAGCATAATTGCAGAATACCTTGGACAATGTCTACTTGGGCTATTAAACTGGGTATCGAATTTTCTATGGAGAAAACTGAGCTAGTCGTATTTTCCAGGAAGCGTGAAGCAGCACAACAACAGCTTCAATTAATGGGTCAACCTAGCGCTCAGGTCTTCGTAGTAAAATATCTAAGGGTCTGGTTCGGCTCGAAAAGTACCAGGGAATGGGAACATTAGGTATTTGAAAGAGAAGTACCAGCAATGGATCAATTTTATCCGTGGGATGCCCATCCACGAGACTGTATTACAGTTCTATCAAACAACGATACCGTCGGTACGGGTTCTTCGCGGGGCACATACATTCCATCAATCTTGAAAGAATTCAGTATCGTTGTTTGCGTTTCGTTTTCGAGTGCATACGATGTCGACCCATACGATGAGTCTCGAAGTCTTGTCGGGTATTCTCCGGCTGAAAAGTCGATGTTAGGAACTCTCAAATCGATTGCTTATTCGAAGCAACATCTTGAATCCATTGGTGATTGAAAATTTCGAGAGGCTTGTCGAGCTTAATTCTCAAACCCGTTTCATGTCCCTGTACTTTGATTACATGGCGCAGCATATTAACCCTTCTTCTTATAATCCCAACCGTGTTCATTTCTAAGATACTCCTGAATCTGCTGTTAGCCTTTTCCTCCCTAATGGAAAAGGCTGCACACGCCTATGTATTTCATGTATAGAACGCTGATAAGACCGATGGTCCTCTACGGGCATGAAACCTGGACCATGCTCGAGGAGGACCTGCAAGTACTCGGAGTCTTCGAGCGCCGTGTGCTATGATTCTTCAACACATCCATGAAAGATGAGTCTCGTGGAATACCGGACCACATACGCCCACTGGCTCTGGTATTTTTAATCAAATGTTCACCACACTCTACATACTCAGTGACCCTGCTTCAGTTTACGCCGCAGAGCTAGCTGCTATTCAATATACCCTTGGCGTCATTGACAAATTACCCGCAGACCATTACTTCATCGCTTCGGATAGCCTCAGTTCCATGTGTAAGTAGAGGTTTGCCCACTTCTCGGGTTCTGATTTTCTTTTCGGATTCTGCTCCGGTAT
>NW_026683324.1:0-88000 GCF_030247195.1 Topomyia yanbarensis | reverse complement strand
GTGTCCGGGAGAGTTCGCCAAATAAATTTCGAGGCTACAGTTTCAGAACAGATAGAAAGGTCAATAGCTGAAGTGACACCGATAGCTGGATCAATCCGGGTATGCGATCCGTCGTTGAGAATGACTAGTCTTTCCGACAATGTTTTCTCGGCAATAAAGTAGCCTAGTGTAGTAGATTTATTGGAACCCCAGCAGATATGGTGCGCGTTGAAGTCGCCCAGTACAAGTAGCGGACGTGGGAGCTGCTCAAAGAATTCTCCCAGCTGCTCTTGACATTGTTGAGTACTGGGAGGGACGTAGATCGACACCACCGTCATTTGATGTGGCAGTTGTATCCGAACAGCGATTGCTTGAATATTTCCACCGAACTCAAGTCTCTCGAAGGGTACACCATCCCGAATGGCGAGCCCTACTCCTTGTTGCCGGTATCGGCGACTCCCAGTCTCAAGTAGTAGCGTGTAGTTGTTACCGACGAAATCTGCTGAGATCACTCGGTTGTCCAGCTTCGTTTCTTGTAACGCTATCAAGCTCGGTTCGAATTGGGCGATCAGCTGCTTAAGGTCTGGAGAGCACCTACCGCGTGATGTGCCTCAGAGTGATATCTGCCTACCGCACGGTATCACACGATGCATCCTGCGTGATAGCGAGCATGATGCCAGTCGGGCTGGTCATTCGGGAAGATGAGGAGTGCTTTGAGCTACGTGGAAATAGGGGAGCCCGCGAGCGCACCAGGGTGACCTCGGTCGCCAGATGGCAGCGTGAGTGGGACAACTCCTCGAAAGGTAGGTGGACCCACCGGCTGATACCTAGCATATCGAGCTGGGTGGGAAGACCCCATGGGGAAGTTCACTTCCACCTGACACAATTCCTGTCAGGCCATGGCTGTTTCCGTCAGTACCTCCACAGGTTCGGACACGCGGAGGTCCCAGTCTGCCCGGACTGCCCAGGTGTAGATGAAACTGCCGAGCACATACTGTTCGTATGTCATCGGTTCGACGTCGAAAGAAGAGCAATGCTTGACGTCTGTGGCTGGGACACAACCCCGGATACCCTTATCCAGCGGATGTGTCAAACGGTGGAGAAGTGGAACGCAGTCTCGGCTGCTACCATCCAGATTGCCAGTAGGCTACAGGTAATCTGGCGAACCGAGCAACAGACGGCGGGCACGGCTAACTAGTGATTGGTTAGTTGGAGCGAAAAAGGCCAAGCGCAAAATAAGAGAGTGAATGGTCTGTTCATGCCGAGGTAGGTTGGCGCAGCGAATGGCAACCGCGTAAGGGGTAAACCCAGCCACCCCGAAGCAAGACAGAAGAGTGAGTGTATAGGCGTATAAGTGGACTGCCTCATGCCAAGACGGGAGGGTCGTAGCGTAGTATGTTGGAACTAAGCTATCGATGCCTCATGGCGTGGCAGAGGAGTGAAAGGGTGAGCATCCAAGTCAGTCTCACACTGCATGTTAAGGGTGAGCATAAAAGTCAGCCTCACAGGTTGGTAGAGGCTAGCACAAAAGTCAGCCTAGCAAGGAATGAAAAAGGTGAGCACAAAAGTCAGCCTCGCATGGTATGTCAGAAGTGGGGCCTAAGAAAAATGTCCCACATGGGATGCCAGAGGGAGTGACAAAGGTACAATAGAGTGGCACGATTGAGAGTGAATCAGGTGATAGGGTGAGCACCCAAGTCAGCCTCACATGGATGGGTAGGGCGAGCACAAAAGTAAGCCTAGCAAGGAATGAGTAAGGTGAGCACACAAGTCAGCCTCGCATGGAACGTAAAAGGTGAGCACAAAAGTCAGCCTCATGTGGGAGTGTTTGAGAGTGAATCAAAGTGTGATTGAGAGAGCACCCAAGTAAGCCTCATACAGGATGTATGATCGCGTGAGTGAGAGTGAATGAGTACATATAGTACAGCCATCCCCCCAGAAGTAATACCGAGAGGTAGTTCCTGGGAGGAATGATGGCGGAGCCCAATGGAGTTTAGTCGGTATTAATGGCTGGTCACCATTCGAGTCCGACACGCCCCCAGTGCACCCCGTGTGGTAGATTGGACCCTACCGTTAGCACGTGTACTGGGCTAGGACATAAAGGTCTTCTCCATTGTAAAAAAAAAAAAAAAAAAGACCCGTCTCTTCTATCTCTCCGAAAATCTTCTAAGTCTTTTGCATTCAAAAGGACTTAGAACATTTTTTGCAAAAACCGTGTTAATTGCGAAATCCGCGCAAAAAACTTCCAAAAATATTCTAAGTCTTTTGCTGACAGTTTTTTTGCGCGGATTTTCGAATTAACGCGGATTTTCCAATTAACGCGGTTTTTTTTACGCGGATTTTCCAATTAACGTGGTTTTTTTACGCGGATTTTCCAATTAACGCGGTTTTTTTTACGCGGTACGTATCCCCCGCGTAAAAAAACCTGGGTGTAGAGGACCCATGCAGTTTCTACATAAATATCATCAATGAAGTTAGAACGTCGCGGGAGATTTTTCTTTTCGTCTTCAAAAGTAAAATAGAAAAGTCAAAACATGTATCTTTAAAATAAAAAACCGATTTAGTCCACCTAGCAGTGAGATGAAACATTTCTTACACATTTCATTATTGGATTAGTTTGCAGAACTCACGAGAAGTATGCACCCAACTAGAGATGGGATGAAAACAGTTCTAGTTTTCTAGTAGGGTTGGGAGTACCGGTTTTACCGTTACCGAAAACCGGTAAAACCGTCCATATATTAAATACCGAAATACCGGTTTTGCAAGAATGAAAACCGGTATTTTTGATATTTTTTTTAGCGAAAATTATTTAAATAATTTTTCATTGTTTTTTTTATAATAGAGCTTTCGAAATACTTTAAAAATATTTTCACCTACTAATGTTAGAAGTAAGATCGCCTGTTTTGGGACACTTCAATGTTTTTGTATAAGCAGTGGAATGCAGCTCGATTGATCTTCAACACATGGCTGTATTAAATTAGTGAATCAGTTTCCTTCCTTCGATCATTCTTGCTAATAGTAATAATGTTATTACGCGCGCGAATGTTAATTGCATAACAATCTGCATCATATTCAATCGTTTGTAGAGAGAGAAATCAACTCATATTTGTCGTTTCATTGGTTATAATAATACGATGAATATTATTTATATTTCGAAATCTTCAATTACACAGGTATTAGCATATTCAACAGTCACATATCGCTTGAATCAACTAAACAAGACTCACGACAATCAGTTGTCCGGAGTTGAAGTTGCATTTTTAACAATCTAAGAATCTGTTATAAATTCTCGGTGGCTAGCTGCCCAGAGCAATGAATACATGATAACACTTCTCCAAGTTGCATTGAATTGTGCAATTATTTACCTCACCCCACTGACAAAATTCCTGCCCGTGGCAAACGTGGAGATGCAGAAGTACACGGTCTCCATAACAAAATTTGTTACGCTAACATTTCGTTCCTTCCCAGATGGCTGTAAGGACGCGGCAGACATCGCCATTGGCATTATACCGTACAGAACTCTCGATTGATGATGGTTCCATTCGCAAATTTTTTGTGAAATTATGCTTGTTCTGTTCAATTAAGGACTAGCAATTACGAGTTTTTGTTTTAGTGTTTCGGATTCTCCTCGTCAGTAACTAGCACCAACTGGGTGTCTAGTTAGACGATGTATCTAAGCTAGTACCCAAATTAGCACTAGTTAGACACTAAAATCCAAAAAGTCACACGTCTTGCGTGAACACTAAACAACTGGCTTATACCGAGTGATGTCTCGATAGTAAGCACAGAAGTTCTGTTTGCCGACGAAGAATATGAACCGAAACTGTCTTATGGTTTGAAGACCCAAACGCCTGAAATTATGCAAATTCCCAAATGGGAAAATTTTGGACGATACCAAATTTTTTGTGCATAAGGACACATACCTTACATAACGTACGGTTTTTGTTTTAGTGTTTCGGATTCTCCTCGTCAGTAACTAGCACCAACTGGGTGTCTAGTTAGACGATGTATCTAAGCTAGTACCCAAATTAGCACTAGTTAGACACTAAAATCCAAAAAGTCACACGTGTTGCGTGAACACTAAACAACTGGCTTATACCAAGTGATGTCTCGATAGTAAGCACAGAAGTTCTGTTTGCCGACGAAGAATATGAACCGAAACTGTCTTATGGTTTGAAGACCCAAACGCCTGAAATTATGCAAATTCCCAAATGGGAAAATTTTGGACGATATCAAATTTTTTGTGCATAAGGACACATACCACATACAGTTTCGGTTCATATTCTTCGTCGGCAAACAGAACTACTCCCTAGTCTTGCACGAATAAAATCTCGAATAAATTATAGAAATCAACAAAACAACCGAAATAAAGAAGTAAAGCAAAAAATGAAATACTAGGTTTTTAAATTCATAAAATGAGTAGAAAAATTAATGTAAATCAAAATTATAAAATACGCGAATGAAATTAGATTAGGTTATCAAATAAAAATTAAGATTATATTTAGAAATAGTTATAAGAATAATAGAATAAATTGATTCATACTAACAAATTGAATGAAATAAAACAAATGACTGAACAAATAAATCAAATGAATCAAATCATTCAAATGATTCAAATGAATAAAATGATTCAAATGATTCAAATGAATCAAATGAATCAAATGAATCAAATGAATCAAATGAATCAAATGAATCAAATGAATCAAATGAATCAAATGTATCAAATGTATCAAATGAATCAAATGAATCAAATGAATCAAATGAATCAAATGAATCAAATGAATCAAATGAATCAAATGAATCAAATGAATCAAATGAATCAAATGAATCAAATGAATCAAATGAATCAAATGAATCATATGAATCAAATGAATCAAATGAATCACATGTATCAAATGCATTAAATGAATCAAATTGATTTAATTCATCCAGTGAATTCAATGAATCAAATTAATGAAATGGATAAAATGAATAAAAAGAATGGATGAACAAAATGAATAAAGTAAAAAATAAATGAAATGCATAAATAAAACAAACGAATCAAATAAACAAAATGAGCTGAAGTGATAAAATGAATAAAAAGAAGAAAAAGAGCAGAATAAAATGCATTGATAAAAATGAAAAATTAAACAATGGTAAAAGGTTATAAATTAATATAAAGAAATAAATTGATTAAATAAATTATTTGGATGAAATGATTAAAACTGAAAAAGTAGTCAGATTATTAAAATGAAGAAACTGAACAAAATTAATAAACTGGAAAAAATGAATAAAATGCATACAATGAAAACAATGAATGATATAAGTAAAATGCACAAAAAGAATAAACTGATTAGAGTGAATCCAAAGAATGAAACGAATAAAATAAGTAAAATGAACGCAGATGAACAAAACGAATAAAAAGATTTGGAATGAAATAATTAATTAAAATGAAATGGTCTATTATATGAAGCTAAAAACATTTTTGAATAAAGAAAATGAATAAACCGGATTGTACGAATTTAAGAACCATTGCATCAGAAAGTTTTGAAATGTTTTTGAAAATCCCATCTTCTGAGAAAAGGTTAATAAATATGCAATGGACTTTCTAGGGCTTCCATCTTTTTTTTGGTTTTATTCTTTTTGTTTTCATGCTTCTTTACTTGACGGTGTCGTTTTAAGATTATCTGGTGTTTCTACTTTATTGTTGGACCTTAATTAGTTATCAGGAACCTGGAACGTTCAATTTGCTTTGGAATTCGAAATTTATTTTTTGATCACATATTCCCGAAAAAAAGGTTTATGTACAGAATAGAATTTACTGGTCCAGTATTTTAACGCGCAATTGAATATAGTAAAGTGAGACAAGGTCACATGTGCTTTCAAGCCCCTTGCACAGAGAACGACAGGGAGAATGCGATTCGTGAATGAGACAGGTAGATATTTCAAAGTTTTTATTTGCATTGAAGTAAATAGTGTGAAATGTCTAGGCTATGTCGATAGCATAAAAGCCGTGCAATCAGTTGATTGCAATGCAGTCTCTTTCCATTCATCCTCATAGCTTTCATATTGTTTCGTTCCGAATTCTCGTGCAGGAAATATGGATAAATAAGTCATATACAGACCAATACTGTGAAAAAGATATGGTTCAAACTTCTCAGTATATCCAGATATGGACGACGATAAGTTAGAAGACACATTGTAATTGCATCCCCCATCGAGAGTGGGTACTTTGGGAGACTTCTTCTCCTGGATCTAATTTGTGGATATTTTTGGTCTTTGATCCGTTATTTTTGATGAAAGTTCGTACCAATACAACGAATGTGCAGCTGATACAACTCATGGTTCATTCGCCTGCGCCACGTTCCGTCTTCCATCTGCACGCCACCATATATGGTACGCAACACCTTTCGTTCGAAAACTCCAAGGGCGCGTTGGTCCTCCACGAGAAATAGTCCAAGTCTCGTGGCCGTAGAGGACCACCGATCTAATCAGCGTCTTGTAGATAATCAACTTCGTGCGGCGGCGAATTTTGTTCGACCGGAGCGTCCTACGGAGTCCAAAGTAGGTACGATTTCCCGCCAAGATCCGTCTCTGAATTTCACTGCTGTTATCATTGTCGTCGGTTACCAGTGAGCCCAAATACATGAATTCGTCGACCATCTCGATTTCGTCACCGTCAATCCGAACTCGGGTGGGAGGTTCACATTGTCTAGAACCTCTTCCTCTCAAGCATTTTGTCTTCGAAACGTTGATGACAAGTTCAATCCTGCTGGCTTCAGCTTTCAGTCTTTGAGCATATGTTTCATTCAAAATTCAATAGAGATACGAATAGTGTAAATATCGCACGTGGAATGTCTCTTTTGAAAATTTTCATCGTCAAACTTTCATATTACCCAGTTAAGCCAATTTTTTTTTCTGATATAGCCATGAATTTCCTTAATTATAGTGTAGATACAGGCTTTGAATACAATTGAATTAAAGTTGAGTTGATGTAGCAGCAGACAAAAAATAGTTTTGTTTTCTCAAACCTTCGCAATTACAATTAATAAATATTTCAGATTGGCAGAAGATCTTATCACACAACTTAGAAATAAATACAGAAATAGCTAGATAGATGCGATAGAAGAGAGACAGAGAGAGAAAGAGAGAGAGAGAGAGAGAGAGAGAGAGAGAGAGAGAGAGAGAGAGAGAGAGAGATAGAGAGAGAGAGAAAGATGGGGGGGGGGGGCGTGTGAGGAATGGCAAATGATGGTTAATGCAGTGACATTATTTTTATAGGTATATTATTATGATATATTGATTCTTACATTCTTATCATAAATAATGTAAGTAGTATTTTTTGCGTCATAACCAGTATAACCTAAATCTTGCAAAAGAGATAAATTTTCGCTAGATTTTTGGGCTTCAAACATACAGTTGCTTTCGGTGACGCCACAAGTATAATTATATTAGAAATCTTTTATCTCACTACTAGGTGAATTACTTGTTGATCTGTGTATTGATATATCATCCAACATTTACCTCATGATTGAACGCAATGCCCAATCCAAGGAATAAATACTAGAACTCAATGTTTCTTTATCAACACATTATTTTATATTTGAAGTGAACTTATATATTGATTTTTGAGAAATAGTTCATTTATTATAAAGGTAATTCACAAAATGTTCTCAACATCGAATTCCTTGAATCACGTAGATGTGTTTTCATACCCCGATATTCAAAATCGGTTTAGTTTTGCCCCTAAAACACCAGTAAAGCAATACTCTGTATGAAACAATCTCATTTTTAATCCGTGGAAATTGGTAAGCGAGGACTAAAAATACAAAATGGTTAATATCTCCGCCGCTCGTGCACAGATTTAGACAACCTATAGCTTGTTAGAAAGGTATTTTTACAAGCTTTCTGTCATGTAACAATAAATTACTGTCAACACATAGTCAGACCACTTTTGCAGCGAAAGGAGAGCGGTAACCTAACTAAACCCTATTCTATTTATTTACAAATACACAACAAAAATTACTACACCTATCTGGACTAATGACAACGTTTCTGGACTATTATTTAAACGAAAATGGTGAGTTATGTTGCAATAACAATACACTCTACGGAGAGAGTATGCACAAATAGGTATATTTCCACTCAGTGCTAAATTGTTGAGGGTCTACTACTCGCGAGGCCTAAAATTAAGCACCTGGGAAAAAATTGTAAAGCATCTACTCAATGTATTTTGAAACTTTTTACATTTCTTACAAAAGAAATGTATAGGATTCGCTCAAATTTTGAAAACTTTTTCCGAGGCCCGGAGGGCCGAGTCTCATATACCAATCGACTCAGCTCGACAAATTGAGACAATGTCTGTATGTGTGTATGTATGTATGTACAAAATGTCATGTAATTATCTCAGCAATGGCTGAACCGATCTAATTGAAATTAGTTTCAAATGAAAGGCCTAACGCTCCCATTTGACACTATTATTTTTGTTTTTCGATATGTTGTTTACTTTTTGAGATATAGGTAATTTTGTCAAAACAGGGCTGGTTTGAAGCGATTCGAACGAGGCAACTATATTGCGTGAAACAAAAAGCTTATGAAAATACCTTTCTAACAAGCTATAGATTGTCAAAATCCGTTCACGAGCGGCGGAGATATTAAACATTTGGTATTTTCATTCTTCGCTTACCAATTTCCACTAACTAAAAATGAGACCGTTCCGTACAGAGTATTTACTTACTGTTGCTTTACTGTTTTTTTAGGGTCAAAACTAAATCGATTTTGAATATCCGGGTATGCAAACAAATCTGCGTGATTCAAGCATTTTGTTTCCGAAAACATTTTGTGAATTTACTTAATAATCAATTACCTATTTCTCAAAAATTAATAAGCAAGTTCATTTCAAAGACAAAATAATGTGTAAATTCACTTTAAAGTGCAAAATTGTCCAGAGTTTTTTAATTTCGATTATAGAGGTTTTAACCTTAAGGTCATTCGCCTCTTCGGGTTAGAAAAATCTCTTATGAAAAATTACTAACCCTATGTGCGGGGTCGGGACTCGAACCCTGGTGCGCTGCGTACAAGGCAATCGATTTACCATATACGATACATCCACCCTCATTGTCCAGAGTTGATGAATTTACCCGTTGGATTGAGTAATTCGTTCACTCGTGAGATAAACGTTGGATGGTATATGAATACATCAAGTAATCCTCCTAGTAGTGAGAAAATAGATTTCTAATATAATTCATATTCATATTATACTCGTGGCATCACCAAGAGCAACTGTATTTTTGAATAACAAAATTGTAGTGAAAATTTATCAGTTGCATTATTGAAAATAGAGATTTAAGGAATCAAATTTTCGCACTATAAACAAAAATAATGTCACAGCTCTAACCATCATTTACCATTCCTCACAACTGACACTGAGTTGTACTGAAAACCCCAATATACATTTTTCATGATCAATGTAGTCACAGCATGTCGTATTTTTTCGCAAATAAATGAAAAAATACGACATGTAATTTCAAGAATGTTCGTGTCTCAAAGCAGTCCAGGGGCACTTTCAATACTAACTGGCTTTTCGATGAATTTATGTACTTATTCTGGTAGTTTGAACCATTTCTTTGCAATGGTATTGCTTTGTATATGACTCATTAACCCATATCTTCAGAACGAGAGTTCCGAACGAAACAATTCGCAAGTAATAAGGATGGGTGGAAAAAAACTGCATTGTAATCGACTGCATGTACGAGTTTTATGCCATCGACAATAATATAATTGCCAACATAGCCTGGACACTTGACACTCTTTTCTAGATTTTTCAATGCGAATGAATACTATTTACAGGTGGCCTTTTCTCAGTTTACTATTTTTAATTACGCGTTAAAATACTGGACCTGAAAATTCCATTCTATACAACATCATTTTTCAGATGTCTGTAACCAAAAAGATATCTTTTAATTCCAAAACAAATTTCTGATTTCTAGATTTTCTGATGACTAATTAAGGACCATCAATAAAGTAGAAACACACACAAAACGTCTAATTTTAATTTGAGCTAATTTGATTTATTTATTTTATTAATTTGATTTTTTTTTTTTATTCAAATCGTTTGATTTTTGATAAGGCACGTTGCGTTAGCTTAAAGGTGCCAATTTTGTTTTGTTTTACGTTTTAAATTGCTTAAAGCTAGGGGATTACATATTGATTTTTTTAAAATGAAACTAATGCGATTTTATAGCTATCTTATATATCTACACAAGGGGATAATATTATTTTCGTAAGATTAGGGGGGCCATTTAGTTTTTGTGGCAATATGGTTTGACATTTTTATCAGTGAGATTATTGGAGCAAATGATGTCTAACTAAGGGGGACAATTTTTTACGACTATCTTAAAATTAGGAATAACTAGAGGGCATGATTGAATTTTGTAAAGATTCGTAATTATAGTTATTATTGTAGGTAGTAGAGTTGGGCATTTTCAACAAGATATAATATAATAGTTAAAACTAGAAGAGACAAGAAGAGCTAAATGCTTCGTGATGATATTGGGGGGGGGGGGGGGGGGTAGGGGTGTTACTTCTGGTTATAAGAGTCAGGGGAGGGAGGGTAGACAAAGATGGCAGGGAGAGAAAATTATTTCAGTTTCAGGCATCGTGAGATCAACGGATGGATTACAAACTCGGGTGGCCTTCATCAGGGGAATCATGTACTGGGACGCCGGGTGGTCCTCCTCAAGACGGCAGGGGTTTTTTCCAGACGATTTCGTAGTACGGCTCAGATGTGGATCGGCTACATTTCGAGTTAAGCGTGTTATGTTCGTGCCGTAGGTCCCGTGTTTCTTGGCTCATTCGATACAGATGCTTTGATACAGGTGGAAGAGGGTTCTGAGAATGATAAGGAAAATAAGAAGGGGCAGTTAGACTTGTATATTGATGGTTTTCACAAAGGTGTATATAAGGGACATATAGAGGACATCGCGGCTTGCCAGCACATCTCGAACCGGGACGTTGGTTGGTCTTCCTCGGGCCCGCAGGGTATCCATTAGCCGAGACCTGGCGGAACTGTACTCGGTGCACGCCCAGACAATGTGCTCGATGTCGTGATAGCCGTCGCCACAAGCGCAGATACCACTATCCACGAGCCCAATACGCCGGAGATGTGCATCCAGCGTGTAATGGTTTGCCATGAGTCGGGACATCACACGAATGAAGTCACGACCCACATCCATCCCCTTGAACCAAGGTTTCGTCTATACCTTAGGGATTATCGAATGTAGCCACCTTCCCAGCTCCCCACTGCCCCACGAAGGTTGCCAACTTTCGAGGGTTCTCTGATGAGTAATACTAAAAAATTCGCTGAAGCAAATTGGTCTTTCGTAAACGTCTCCTTCTAAGGCACCCACCCAGGAATGGAGCAATGAGAAGGGACCCATACCAAGGTAATCTGGAAAGAGTTGTCAGATAAAGCACTCAGTAGCTCCCGTATTTTCCCCAAAAAATACGAGGAGTGCTTTCCATGTTTCATCGAGCGAATAGCGTCAATTGAACTGAGGCTATCCGAAACGATGAAGTAATGGCCTGCGGGTAATGTTTCAATGACTTCAAGGGTATACTGAATGGCAGCTAGTTCTGCGGCGTAAACTGAAGCAGGGTCACTGAGTTTGTAGGAGGCGGTGAACTTTTGATTGAAAATACCGAAGCCAGTGGACCCTTCGAGGTTTAATCCGTCAGTATAAAACATCTTAGAACAGTCGACTTCTCGGAATTTATTATAAAAAATGTTTGGAACCACTTGTGGGCGTATGTGGTCCGGAATTCCACTAATCTCGTCTTTCATGGATGTGTCGAAGAAAACAGTAGATTCAGAAGTATTTATGAAATGCACACGGTTGGGATTGTAAGAAGAAGGGTTAATATTCTGCGCCATGTACTCAAAGTACAGGAACATGAAACGGGTCTGAGAATTGAGCTCAACAAGCCTTTCGAAATTTTCAATCACGACCGGGTTCAAGATATCGCATCGAATGAGCAATCGATATGAGAGTTCCCAAAATCGATTTTTCAACGGGAGAACGCCCGACAGCACTTCGAGACTCATCGTATGGGTCGACTGCATGCACCCTAAGGCGATACGCAAACAACGATACTGAATTCTTTCGAGTTTGATGAAATGTATGTTCGCGGCGGAGCGAAAGCAGAAGCATCCGTATTCCATTACCGACAGTATCGTTGTTTGATACAACCTAATTAGGTCTCCTGGGTGGGCACCCCACCATGTTCCGGTTATTGTACGAATAAAGTTGATCCTTTGCTGGCATTTCTGTTT
Source organism: Topomyia yanbarensis (assembly GCF_030247195.1). Taxonomy (NCBI): domain Eukaryota; kingdom Metazoa; phylum Arthropoda; class Insecta; order Diptera; family Culicidae; genus Topomyia; species Topomyia yanbarensis. Next base: position 75,711 of record NW_026683324.1, on the reverse strand, counting down.
CAGATACCGAATATGGCACCCCAAGTACCTTTCGAGTCGAACCAGACCCCTAGATATTTTACTGTGAAGACCTGAGCGATAGTTTCACCCATTAATAGAAGCTGTAGTTGTGCTGGTTCACGCTTCCTTGAAAATACAACTAGCTCAGTTTTCTCCGTGGAGAATTCGATACCCAGCTTAATAGCCCAAGCAGACAAATTGTCCAAGGTATTCTGTAATGGTCCTTGAGAATCGACAGCTTTGGGTCCACTAACAGACACCACGCCATCGTCTGCAAGTTGCCTTAACGTACAGGAATTGTCAAGACATTCATCAATGTCGTTGACGTAGAAATTGTATAACAGGGGGCTTAGACATGAGCCCTGGGGAAGGCCTATGTAGCTAAATCGTGATGTCGATAAGTCACCATGCGAAAAATGCATGTGCTTTTCCGACAACAAGTTTAGTAAAAAGTTGTTTAAAGTCGCTGAAAGACCATGCTGGTGCAGCTTCTCTGAAAGAATGTTGATCGAAACTGAATCAAAAGCCCCCTTAATATCTAGGAACACTGATGCCATCTGCTCTTTGCTAGCATAGGCCATTTGAATTTCGGTTGAGAGCAACGCAAGACAATCGTTCGTCCCTTTGCCTTTGCGAAAGCCAAATTGTGTATCTGACAGTAAGCCATTTGCTTCGACCCAATTGTCGAGGCGGGATAGGATCATTTTCTCGAACAACTTCCGGATACAGGATAGCATTGCGATCGGACGGTACGAATTGTGGTCGGAGGCTGGTTTTCCTGGTTTTTGGATGGCGATGACCTTCACTTGTCTCCAATCGAGTGGGACAATGTTAGCCTCGAGAAACTTATTAAATAAGTTCAACAAGCGTCTCTTGGCAGAGTCAGGCAGATTCTTCAACAAGTTGAATTTGATTCTGTCTGGCCCCGGAGCTTTATTGTTACACGACAAGAGAGCAAGTGAGAACTCCACCATCGAAAAAGGTGTTTCGTTCGCGCTATCGTGAGGAGACGCGGCGCGGTAAATCTTCTGTGCCGGGGCGGAATCCGGACAAACCTTCTTGGCGAAATCGAATATCCAACGGTTTGAATATTCTGCACTCTCGTTAGTACTGTTTCGGTTTCGCAAACGCCGGGCCGTGCCCCAAAGAGTGCTCATCGATGTTTCTCTCGTTAGTCCGTCAACGAACCGGCGCCAGTAACTACGTTTCTTGGCTTTCATCAAATTCTTCATTCGCGTTTCTAACGTCGCATATTGTCGATAGCTAGCGGGTAACCCGTCGTCCCGGAAGGTCTTATACGCGGCGGCCTTCTCCGCGTACACGTCTGAGCACTCTTTGTCCCACCACGGATTAGGAGAGCGTTTTTGTATGTTCGCGCCGGGTACTGGCTTAGTCTGAGCTTGATTCGCGCTGTCGAGAATCAAGCCAGCCAAAAAGCTGTACTCTTCCTCCGGAGGAAGTTCTTGGGTAGATTCGATGTTGTCGGATATCGCGGCAACATAGCTCTTCCAATCGATATTTCGTGTGAGGTCATACGAAATATTGATTGATTTCAATGGCCTTGAACCGTTATTGATTGAGACTACAATCGGCAGATGGTCGCTGCCGTGGGGATCAGGAATTACCTTCCACGTGCAATTTAACCGCAGCGATGTTGAGCAAAGGGACAAGTCTAAGGCGCTCGGGCGCGCTGGAGGAGCAGGAATCCGTGTCATTTCACCCGTGTTTAAAATTGTTAAATTGAAGTTATCGCAAAGATCCTGAATTAAGGAAGACCGGTTATCATCATAGAGGCAACCCCATGCTGTACCGTGAGAGTTAAAGTCTCCTAAAACTAGTCGCGGTACTGGCAGGGATTCTAAGATGTCTTGTAGCCGTCGGTGCCCAACCGCGGTGTTGGGGGGAATATATATGGAAGCTATGCAAAGGCTTTTGCCTTTGGTTGTTACTTGACAAGCGACAACTTCAATACCTGTTATCGAGGGAAGGTTAATTCTGTAGAAGGAATAGCACTTTCTGATCCCCAAAAGCACTCCTCCATAGGGGTGTCTCGATCCAGGCGAATAATATTAAAGTCGTGGAAGTTGAGATCTATGTCGGAAGTTAACCAGGTTTCACATAATGCAAATGCATCGCAACTCAAATTATTTATTAAAATTTTGAAGGAATCGATTTTCGGGATGATACTTCTGCAATTCCACTGTAGAACAGTGATCAAATCCGTGACCTCGTTCGATGAGTTAGCCATCGAAGGATACAATCGATCTTATAAAAGAAATGTATAGAATTCGCTGAAATTTTCAAGATTTTTTCCGAGGCCCGGAGTGCCGAGTCTTATATACCAATCGACTCAGCTCGACGATTTGGGACAATGTCTGTGTGTGTGTCTGTGTGTGTATGTAACGGACAAATTCTCATTCGTGTTTCTCAGCAATGGCTGAACCGATCTTATCCAAACCAATTTTAAGAACTAAAAAACAGTATGAACGCTATTAATTTATTTTTGATTCTGATGTTTGGTTTCCAAGATATGAATGTTTGAATGCGTAAAAATGGCGTTTTTTGCAGTTTTTTTAAATTATCTGCAGAAATTGACAATATAGATTAACAATTTATATGTTTTTAGACAGCTTCAACGAATACCTTTCGAACAAGCTATGGATTGTTGAAATCGGACTATTATCAAAAGAGATATTTAACATTAAATGCGGACGAAAGATTTTTATCATTGCCCATTGCCAGAAATATGACCAAAAACATGTAATCAATTATTAACGCCAAAACGGCTTATTGTAGTTCAATAGTATCTTCGGAGAATTTAATGGAGGAAATATGCCCTTTCTTTTGGTATTGTGCTTTTGCTGATTAATCCCCCTATGAGTCAGATATTTTCACAAATTTTTCTTGGAAGTGATTATATCGAAATGATGTCTTCAGCAAATTTGTAGCTCTTACTTTTGCGAATAACTTTACTAAAGACTTTAAATATCTATTTTGAATACTTTAAAAGTTATGGCTTGTTGTTTGTTGATTACTCTTTGTCGCCTATTTATTGTTCAATATAGTAATAATCCATTGAAATAAGCTAAACATTATTTTGATAAAACGAATTTTGTATTTCATTTTACTATCTACAACCGCTAGAAATAATCACCGAACACTTCCAAGTTGTCTGGAAGGAACTTGATAACTTATCAGTACAAAAATGTTCATTTGTGCGAACCTTCTGACTGTAATTTTTCTAACTTATAACCATCGGATCGATCTGAAACGTATCGGAAAATGAAAAGCGAAATAAATAACTCCAAGCAACGGCGTAGCCAAGAGAAGGTTTTGGGGTTTAACACCATACAACCCCTCCCCCCCCCCACCACCGCCACACCCAAAAAAAATATTGGATTGAAGTTGATAATTTATTGATGCAGACTGATTTGATTCAATATTATAATAACAATTATCTGATCCGTAGATTGATAACCTATTGTTGTAAACATCATGAGGACTTTTGATAAATTGTCGGAACGGGGTCCTGATACGTAACTGATCTATTGGTCTTGATTTCACCGCTGTCTAATAGCATCAATATCAAATTCCTGCCTGAAAACATTCCAATAGAAAATTCCAGAGTTCTGTAATCAATCATAATCCTCAGATTTATTATCAAATTGAGCTCGTTTTTGTAGAAATGTACTGTAATAAGGGTCTTTATTTAATAGGAAGCGAAGTTAAAATTGATTTAATGTCTATGAAAGATAGAACTGCTCACCAAAAAAATGCATAACTTTCAACATTTGCTAAAAATGTTTTTGCCTTTCTCATTCACTTTAAAATTCGTCAATCTAATCCCGACCCGGAGGGCCGAGTGTCATATGCCAATCGACTGACTTTGTCGAGATCGGAAAATGTCTGTGTGTGTATGTATGTGTGTGTGTATGTGGAAAAAAATGTGACCTCTGTTTCTCAGAGATGGCTGCACCGATTTGCACAAAGTTAGTCTCAAATGAAAGGTACAACCTTCCCATCGGCTGCTATTGAATTTTTTATTGATTGGACTTCCGGTTCCGGAGTTACGAGTTGAAGAGTGCAATCACACAGCAAATTCCCATATAAACTGAAATGAAAAATTTTCAAAATCAAATTTGTATTTTTGATGCCAAATGACTTTAAAATGCATGAAACATTGAGATGTTTGACAAAAATTGACTTCTTTGGACTTTGGTACATTTTTGCCTTTCTCATATAGAAAGGTTATGCAATCACCCTAAAAATCGTCAGTCATACCGGCCCGGAGGGAGTATGCAGTGAGGGGTTGCTACTTTAAAATTAAAACTAGTTTAAAATTTCTTAACAAGTTGAAAATTTTCGGCAGGACCTGGACCTCCCGGATCTTTGTCCATGATCCGCCGCTGGTTTCAAGCGATGTTTTAGTATCACATAGTATCTCAAGATCGTGGCTGTCGATCCACTGTATGTATGTACAAATCGTACTGAACACCATTGCATTGAACATAACCAGCCATGGAATCGTAGTTTGGACAAATGAGAAAAGCACAATTGCACCACTAGGTGGATTAAAATAGGTTTTTATTTTGGTAATGCGTCGAGTTGAAACGGAAACGTAATATGATTAATAACGAAGATAACACTTTCCGAATGTAGACAGAAATTTATGAAAAATAACGATTTCCATTCGACTCTAGCAGGTCCTGATCGATTTTGATGAGAATTTGATTTTTGTTGTATGACCAATTATATGTATAGGTCAAATGTTCAAAAACAGTAATTTAAGGTCAAGATAGCATCATTTTGAAACCGCCAATTTCGGAGGTTTAGTATCTTCGATGAGTTTTACAAACGTTAAACAGCGCATCATTTGATAAAATAATTTTGACGGTATATCGTCCAAGAAGTATTTATGGTGAATTTTCTCAGGTTAATATTCATGACTACAATAAAGTCTCAACAAATTCGCTAAAGACACGAACTCTGTTACTATTTTCTAAAAAAATAATTCTGCATGATTTTAAAACTTCAAAAATTACGGTTTCGGAATTATGCCGTTTGGACAGTAAGATAGATTTTCACCAAACCCCCACCAAACCGAGTTTCTGGCTACGCCGCTGACTTCAAGTAAGTAGAAACAAAGTCGTTCTACACTCGTTCACAAGAAACTTCTTCGAATGCTGAATATCTATTATAATACATTGAAACCCCGATTTTATCAGCCATATATGAACATATATTTGATGGGCTCTAGCAGACGAACAAGACTGAATTCGAGTAAATCCTTTCTTGAGCATGTTTTCCTTATCATGAAGATGGAAATATGCAAAAACAAAAAGTTCATCATAATCAAAAATAGTTATCAGACTACATCAAAGGACGCGAAGAATATTTTAACAGCTTCAGTTTATTATAAAGAAAAAAAATTGCCCGATTTAGTCAATGTCCCCATTTTGTCAGCCTAAAATACACCATTAGATTGATAAAAATGGGTCTTTATTGTATGTATTATTCACTGTGTTTCACATTAATAGGTACATTTCATCTTTGGGGATTTTTTTTATTGCATCGAACTACAACAATTTTTAGATAGCTTTCAAGTAGGGTTCGCAGTACCGACCCTTTTTGGCGAGAACCGGTACTACGGTACTGAAGCTCTCAGTACCGGTAGTACCGGTAAAGTATTTTACCTAAGTAAGTAAGTACCTGAATATTTTTTTTAAAAAATTCGAAAAAAGCTTCATACTGAAATTGAATGCTCAAACTGATGATCTTATTCTCAGATGATTAATTTTTGCTGATCAAAAAACATGTTTATTATTTTTAATTGCTTCGGAATGGCAAGACTCATTTCACAGAAGATATTTTTCGTGTAGGGCACCTTCTTTTATTTCGAAATCTAGGTCACCTTAAAATCAATAACTGCTAAGTGGTGCGACTTTCATCGACTTGAACAGATGGTAAATGTATGAAACCCTATTAACAACAGTAAATCAAAGCGAGAATGGCAGTAAATCCGAACAGGTTAATCGCATTTCCTCTCTTGCTTTTCTGAAAATTGGTTTCGACCTTTATGTCGTTTGCCTACTATTCTCTAACGCATATCCAGGCTCTTCGCTTTCCTGTAAACTATGGAGTTTTGCTGAATTTTCCGATCACCAATAATTACAAATCGCCCCATTTGAAGCAGTTCACCAAGTCTAAAACTGTTAGCTACTAAATCGCTGTTCGTTCTATTATAGATAAAGGTTTAAGAGCAAACCAAATACAGACATGACTTAGACCATAGTCTTATTACGCGCCACCCAGTGAATAATGGAAACCAATCAGAATGTCGCTAATAAAACTTTAAATTCTAGAATTATTATGATGATGGCCCCACCTCATTCCCACACAAAGGTGTTATCTCAACGATTTATCTTGAAGGCAAATTAATATAATTAAACGTTATCTTGCAGACCAATATTTTGAAACAGATCCCTCTGCAGAGTTTACATATTTGTCAAAAAAATTGCATAGTACCGCAAATACCGGTACTGGCTTTTGTTCAGTACCGGTATTACGGTACCAAAAATGGGTCGGTATTCCCGGGATTTTCGGTACCGGTATTACCGGTACCACAACCCTACTTTCAAGGGGTTATTTTATAGACTTCTTCCAAAATTTGGCGAATCTATTCCAATTCGTATACCAATTAATTGGTATACTTAAGGCTTTCTATGTTGCAGATAGAGAAAATACTTAAATTTTCAGCTTTTTTCCTACACAATATTACGAAAGCTTATTAAACAATTTTTCATAATAAGTTAGTGAAAATTATAAAATATTTGAATTTTTTTAATAGTTTAATTTTTTATTTAACCGTGATTTTTTTATTAAATAGTGACCATCGCTTCACAACGTAGTCTATTTTTCATGGCTTGCGGTGAGCACGATCTCTCGAATTGCTGAACTGAACATTATGGAATAGAAATTAATTTTTAGTATTCTTTACAGATTTAACTCGCCGCGCAGATAGCTCTGAATTAGACCCGCTGGTGCCCTAAGACGATTTCGCTAGATTTTCAGAGCACTGTGCACCCAGTGCATTAACGCAAGTGACGGAAGGTTATCGAAAAGTTTCGTGAAAATGAAAATTCCAGTAATGATGATGATTTTCCCAAACGGTTCGTCTTCGAGAGGTTTTTATTTGTTCTTTGGCATTAGGATTAGCGATAATAATTCAAATCAAGGATACTACTGGGAAGTCACCTTTAGAAAAAGTCGATGTCGAAGTAAAATTTGAAACTATGCACGCATGCACTTCAGAGATAGCGTGATATCAGGAGCTGCGATTTTCTTAGTTCTCAGTCGCGTTGGAAATTTGAGTAAAGTATAAACTTCAAATTAAAAAAAAAAATCGATTTTTTTGGCACAGTGCAATATATAACCCCTTTAGGAAAATTCAGTTTTCCCACCACAATTTAGATATTTTATTAACACAGCATTAACAATAATTCGTTGGTATGACTATTTTATGGGCCATTCTTTCGCTTTCCCATTGATTTGGTTTGAGATTTCTAGCACTGATGTTGTCCTATGCTGATTTGAGCGAATCTCTGAGTCCTGCACTATCCCATGTAGTATGTGTTATCAAAAACATCGCGAAGCATCAAGTTCTAAATGTTCTCAAACGATATAATATCCGAAGAGTGATAAGAGTTATAAGAAATGTCTCATCACACTGTTAGGTGGATTAAAAACGTTTTTATTTTAAATTTTGTTTTGTTTTATTATTTTTCTTTAATTTATTCAGTTAATTCGAAGCGTTATTCGTGCACATCTCATATCTAGTTGCTTGTAAATTTAGCGTGTGATCGGCATGCTAATGGATAATACAACAGTGATATGTGTAAGAAATGTCTCATCTCACTGATAGGTGGATTAAATCGGTTTTTGGAATAGTTTTTCGATTTTTGTATTTTTTTTTGTCCGAATTTGTGGATTGCGTGTTTGTGTTTGGTCTGCCGGACGAGTAGTTTGAAGGTTGTTGTAATTTATTCGGTTGCGGTGGCCAATTGTCTTGAATTCTCAATCCGATTTGAGACATTTTTGGAGCAGCTTGATTTCCTGAAATTTTAAGAGAATCGTTAGTGTACGAAAAATTGAAATTAATACTGTGCCAGTACTTACATGCTTTGTGTCTTGGTGATTTCTTCTAATATAGCGCGCGTGATTATGGCGTTGGAGAAATTTAACCAAGCGTGTGTGTTCATGCGCGTCGATCATTTGCATTTCGATGAGCTGGACTTTGAGTTGCTATCTCGAAGCATTTTTATCTCACCTGATTCGGATCTTTCGGGTGTCCAGCGGCAGCGGCGTCTTCGAGGAATTTTGTCGCATGAGCGGTCGTCTCGGGGGGAATTAGTCCGTAATTTTTGGGGTGATGTGGGTGAAGATAAGGAGATCTGCCTTGGTAAACTACTGATAATCAAGGAAGATCTCCAGTATCGGTGCCCAAACAAGGAGATTTACCGAACACGGTTGCTTCATTTGTGATCTAGACTCCAGGTTATCCGAAACTATGCGGCAGGGGAGGTCAACCAGGAAATTCCAGGGTTGTTGGAGAAAGTTCTTGCAGTTTATGACAGTCATTTCAGTGACGAACAGGCAGTTCTTCCTCCCGACAACCAACACGGGGAGGATGGAGAGATTATGGGAGATTTGTTGAGTACAGACGAACCTGCAGTTCCACAAAGATCCAATCCTTCCGATAACGAAGGATCTCTTTCCAAACAGCTCGTAGGAGACGACCTGTTGCGTGTCTTGTGAGAGATGAGGGACGAGATTCGACAATTGCGACAGCAATCCGACGATAATAGAGCCCTAGAGTCTCAGGGGTCTGATGCTTTTTCAAAAGCTACTGAAACGCTAATAGGCGAGATTGCTTCACTGACAACAATTTCGTCAGTTTTAAGAAAGATGTTTCAGAAGGTTGTCTCACTTCGTGAATCCGTCAGTGAACTTCGGGCACTAGTAGATCAGAAGGAGAGGTGGATCTGCAGACCGATCTGGAAGATTTGCGTTTGATGGACGTATCTGATTCACTTGGTGCACCAGAGATTTCTCGCCCAACACTGGCGCCCAGTCCCAATCAATTTGTGTTGAAGGGAGGATTCTCGGGTCAACAAAATCTATATCCATCACTTCCAATCGAGAAACCGAAACAAAATACCGGATTCACAGCCCCGTACCAGACTCAGAACCAGCCTTACGTTCCTGAATTGACTGAACAGCTGGCGGGACCATCTTATCCGAACTTTTCGATATTCAAAAACGCGGGAAACGGATCGATGGCAGCTCCAAGGAATTACTCGCGAAACCCGCAACGCGTCGCTGATTGGAAGATTCGGAAGTATGCTGGAACTGATGAAGGAACTGGCCTAATGAATTTTTGGACACCGTAGCGAGTTACGCTGCGTGTGAACAAATGTGCGAAGACGAACTTTTCAATTCAGCGATGCATTTGTTCACTGGCAATGCTTTGACCTGGGGCGACATTATGGAACCATTTCGAATCGACTTTTTCATACAAGCTTGCATAAAATAAACCTTTCGTTTCGAGATGCGCAATGCCACCCCTGGTAGCAAGCTATGCGCGCGCAAAACCGGTTGTTTAACTGGAACCATCTTGTATGCGAGCTCAAGGTACATTTTGTACATCCTGAGCTTGATGATACGCTCAAGATGAAGGCTCTCCAGCGCCGGCAGTTGTGAAACGAATCTTTCCAGGAATATTTCCTGGAAATTGAGAAAATATTTCGTGAGATGACGGTTCCAATGGCACTGAGCGAAAAACTCGACTTGCTCAAGTGGAACCTGAAAGCCGACTATAAACAAATGTTGATTCTCAAGCCAGTGAACACGCTTTCGGAATTGATGAGTCTTGGTAAATCGATCGACGCCTCCAAGACGCCGATTTATCAGAAAGTTTTCGGTTCTTCTCGGGAAGTTGCTGCTTATTCTGATAATCCTCCACAAAACAAACAAAAACAGAATCAACAAAACCAAAAGCGACGTGGACAGAATAACGGCAACGCAAAATCCAAAACGTTTTGGAACAAGAACGACCAACCGGGAGCTCTTGATTCAAACAAGCCTCCTGACAACCAGAAAAAGAAACAGCAAGGGAATCAGGACGGCAAGAATCTCGAGGGAAACAATCAAAAACCGAATGAACCACTGCACAAACCTATAATGTGTCTAGAGTATTTGGTGGTGGTGCTCGGCGTCTGCTACAAATGTGGAGACAAAGGACACGAACATGAGGAATGCCAGAAACCAAATCGGGTCTTCTGCATAGTGTGTGGTTTCAAAGGATTTGATGTTTCTCGTTGCCCTTACTGCCCAAAAAACGGGATCAGAACCAACTGAAGTCTCAGTTGACAGTAAAGCAGCGCTCCAAAGAACAACTCATAATTAATCCCCAAATTTACGACAGTTTTCTACCGGGTCGTGATGAGGACTATGATAATTCGTTGTCTGTCGAAACCATCGTCCTTGACGACCCGTTCGATAACCGTCCATTTGCAATTGTCGCAGTGTACGGCAATTCTTCAAAGCTTTGCTTGACAGTGGTAGTAACGGCGCGATTATAACTAAAAAGCTATACCAAAAGTTTTCGAAAAGTCCCTTGAAAAGTTTGGAACGACCATTCGAACTACGTTCTGCGAACGGTCAATCCTTACCAATCATTGGACTTTTGGCGCGCCTTTGGGATTTCTCCTGAGATACAAAACTGTGCTCTGCTGAACTCAGGTCAGGAATCCTAAGACGACTTAGGAGATGAAGTACCGTGTGAGTCGATACTCACTTCGGAACAGTTAGCGCGCGTAGAAGAAGTAAAGAAGTCTTTCCACGCAGTAGAGCTCGGAAAGCTAAGGCCAACCTCATTCACAGAGCACAGGATTGTCATCAAAGACGAATTCCAAGGTGCGCCACCCGTTTGCCGATATACTTATCACATGAGCCCAAAGAAACTGGCTGGGAAGAAGTTGACCGATGGCGGTCTATGGGAATTATCGAGGAGTCTGATTCGGATTGATCGCTTAATATTGTGGCTGTCATGAAACCAGACGACTCAATTCGCCTCTACTTAGACGCTAGGCCTCTCAATGAGCGTCCTGTACGGGATGCATACCCTCTGCCCCACCCTGGGCGAATATTGGGCGGCTTACCCAAGGCGAAGTACCTATCTACCATAGACTTGAAGGAGGCCTTTCTCCAAGTACCCCAGGCCAAGGATAGTCGCAAATATACCGCTTTCAGTGTTCCCGGCAGGGGTAACAGCGACTGATGGACCAGGTTCTAGAGGTAAACGGGAACCTTACGTTTTCGTCTACTTAGATGACATCATCGTGGTAAGCGAAACGTTCGAGCATCACATACAGCTGCTCAAAGCGGTGGCAGATTGTCTAGCAAGAGCCAACCCAACCATCAATTTGGAAAAATTCCGTTTTGGAGTTCACGAACTATAGTTTCTTGGTTATTTGTTGAATCAGGACGGACTCAAGGTCAACCCTGACAAAATTCACCCGACTATGAGAGACCGGTTACCGTGACGAAACTTCGTCGTTTCCTCGGTATGTGCGGTTATTACCGCCGCTTCATTGATCGGTTCAAAGAGGTCACTGCTCCCTTGATCGATCTGCTCAAAACGAAAACCAAGAGCTCAGTTTGGAACTCCGAGGCAGAACTCGCGTTCCTTAAAATTAAGGAACTTCTAGTCACTCCACTAGTGTTAGTCCCACCAGACTTCTCCAAAGAATTCATTCTCCAGACAGAGCTAGTGACGTAGCAGTAGCTGCTGTTCTGGTGCAGGAGTATCCCGAGGGTGAGAAAGTAGTTGCATACTTTTCGCACAAACTGACCACTCCCCAAAGGAACTATCATGCAACTGAGAAGGAAGGTCTAGTGGTGATAATGGCGGTTGAACACTTCCGAGGTTATTTGGAAGGTTATCATTTTCGACTGGTCACTGATTCGTCAGCGATTACATGGATACTGAAGACTAAATGGAAAACCAGTTCACGTTTGAGTCGTTGGAGTTTAGAATTACAACTCTACGACATGTCTATTGCGCACCGGAAAGGCAAAGACAATGTCGTTCCAGATGCGTTATCCCGTGTCGTAGCAGCCGTTTCAGCTTTGTCCACCTCAGACTGGTACTGTTCCATGAAGTCCAAAGTTATCCAAAATCCTGACGACTGCAAAGTAGAAAATGATCAACTTTTCAAGTATGTAAACTCAAAAGTTGTTCCGGGCGACTCGCAGTTCAGTTGGAAACTCGTCGCAGCACCCGAGTTCCGCCAAGATTTGATCCAACGTACCCACAAAAATTTGTTTCACGTGGGATACGATAAAACGATCCACGAAGTGCAGTTGCGATATTACTGGCCTCGTATGGGATCGGAAGTACGAAAGTTTATTCGAGAATGCGGAACGTGCAAGGAAATCAAAGCTCCTTTCGTCCCAGTCCAGCCCGAAATGGGTAAGTCGCGTGCGACTAATGCACCATGGCGAATGGTTTCTGTGGACTATATTGGTCCCCTTCCATAAAGCAAACATGGCAACCAACACTTGCTTGTCGTTCTCGACGTCTTCAGCAAGTACGTCAGGTTGACCCCCGTTCGCAAAATCGCTAGTACGTCACTCTGTACGATACTGCGCGAACAGTGGTTCAATCGCCATGGTAGCCCGGAAATTCTGCTGAGCGACAATGCCTCCACTTTCACCTCGAAGGAGTTCAGTCAATTCTTAAAAGAAACCAACGTCAAAAATTGGCTGAACTCCCGCTATCATTCGCAGGCTAACCCAGTGGAGCGAACAAATCGCTCGATAAATACTGCAATCCGGGCATATGCTCGAACCGAGCAGCGCAACTGGGATGTCCACATCACCGATGTGGAGCGCATCTTGAATACTACCGTTCATTCCTCCAGTGGGTTTAGTCCTCATTTCATTATACACGGGTGTGAAATGGCATCTGCTGATGACTTCAGCAGGATTTCCGGTGAGGGTGACCCAGAAACAAGACACCAACAGTTAGACAAAATCCGGGAGATTGTGGACAAAAACTTGGCAAAGGCAAGCGAGGGCATTCGACATCAATACAACTTACGTCCTCGAAAGTTCGCCAAACCTTTTGAAACTGGACAAATGGCGTACCGTCGAAACATGAAGTTGTCGAATGCACTCGAGTCTTACACTGCTAAACTTGGGCCACAATACTTACCGGCAAAAATTATCACCAAAAGGGGTGTATCCTGCTACGAGCTGGAAGATTTAGCAGGTAAAAACCTCGGAGTTTATCCAGCAAATCTCCTTAAACTAGCATAAAAAACTCTTTCGTGCCATCTGTGGACTGACGGTACGCTTTTATATGGATTACTCACTTGGGAGTTTCCCAAAAGCAGCCGTCAGTTCCCGACGGCAACAACACGGACTTTGGTCCGAATAAAAAACAATAAACATTTCTCCGTCTTCTCTATTTTTATTGAGGAAGACCAACTCTGCCGCGGGAAGTTTCTTCATTAGCTTCATGCATTTACTCTGAGCCACACTCGCGAAGTGTGGTAAACAAACACTCGCACGAAATATATGCTCCGGCCCCGGTGACGACAACGGTAGGGTGGAATACTCCACTAAAAAAAACCACTAATCTTATACCGTGCCGTTCTCCCGGGCACCGGACGTATCTAAATACGCTTTCTGCCGTGTTCGGCAACATAAAAATTACTTCAAACCCTTTTCCAAAAGGGAACACTCGCACCTACGGGTGCACTAAATTATATAATTTCCCCTTGTTTGGGGCACCAGAACGTTAATAAAAAGCATATTCACCTATCCCTACTTCGATAGGGACACAAAAAAACTCGCGCGGCTGATTCTCGACCGCAATAAATACCGGACCCTCGCGAAAACGAATAAAAGTCGTGGAATACGAATTGCGGACACGATTGCGCGATCCGTATTATTTGTTTTGAAGATGATTCATTCATCAATTTAGATGGATGAAACAATCATTTTTGACATTTCCCCCGATGTTCGCACCAAGACTATGCATCATGCAGGTATAGCCCGATTCGAATGAGGGTGGTGTGTGTGTTAGAGGGATGTGGGTTAAAAAGCGCCACGAATCTTCGATCTCGAATCGAATAATAAAATTTTATTTCGCATAATTTTGGGTTTGTGGTTAAACAAGGGATGGTTCATTTGATTCCGAAGGGAATCATTTTGATTTGTTTAAATTGAGCGAAAGACATTCTTTGGTCCCTCTCAAACGTTTCTTTGCCATATACGAAGCGTTTTGAGGCGAAAAGGGACGAATATAAAAATGTTTTGTCCGGAATGTCTGTAAGTGGGAGAAACGATGATGTGTTAAGCGGTATTGTATGTGTGAATGTATGAGTGTGGAATCGAACAGTGAATGAATGCTCGTGTGAGTGGTTAGATAAAAATGCTTTGGGGTTAATTCGAAGTGCTTATCGGTATGTGAATGATCGAGTAGGCCAGTGATTGGGGATGAATGAATGGGATAATTGTATGAATGTCTTTGGATTGAAACCCCAGCACAAGTGTATAGTACTGGTACCGTTGGGACACGAAAGACATTTCTGGACAGTCGATGGAAAGAACAATATAATGCCGACAACCGTTCCCCTGCAAGTTGAAACATTGAAAATTGTCAATGTCACTTGCAGAATTTTGGGAATTTCGAGTTGTGACCGATCTTGTTTTCGGATTGGATTTAGGGTTCAACCCATAGCCGGATAGTGACAATGGCTGACAGCCTCTCGCTCCGCGTATGCTGCCAGTATTATCAGACGGCAAACATTTCACCAATCCGGTCGATTAGTTTTTTTTTTGACATGAATTATAGATAAATTGAGGACGAAATAATTAGGTGTAGTTAGTTTTCTTGTATATTTATTTATTTATTTCATTTCGTTTATTATTATTGTATCGGTGTTAGGTGTTAGGTTAGAAAAAATATTGTTTCCAATTTTTTTCTACCCGGTGTGGGCGAGATTGTAACCCCTCAGGGTAACAATTTAACACTGGGTGAAAATATACCTATATGTGCGTACTCGCTCCGTAGAGTGTATTGTTATTGCAACATAACTCACCGCTGTTCATTATACTCGTTCATGTTTTTGATATAAATTTCTTTTAAATAATAGTCCATGAACGTTGTCATTAGTCCAGACAGGGGTAGTAATTTTTGTTGCGTATTTGTAAATAAATAGCATAGGGTTTAGTTAGGTTACCGTTCTCCTTTCGCTGCAAAAGTGGTCTGACTATGCTGGGGTATAGCGATGACAGCCATGCTGCGGTGCGTTTTTTGGTGTTTGTTTTGGGTCCAGTGAGGAAGGGGGCCATCGAGGAGAGAAGGAAGTGACGAACCACGGCAATGAACAGACGCCCAAATATTCGATCTTTTTTGGGACAGTTTCCCACCACTAGTGCCAGTGAGGTAGAGTGTGCGCGTGCGACGGCAAGTTATACCGTCGAAAGTGCCGGCCCGTGGTTCGGGCACACGTAAGTACGGTGTTGATTCGCCATAAGGGGATAGCTAATCGCTAAAGAGTGCTCCCCGGCTAAACGAGAAGGAGTCAAAACACCGACTGTTCTCACTGTGGAGGATCAGTCGAACGAGTTAATCGCCAAGGAAAGGGAACACTCGCACCTACGGGTACACTAAATTATATTTTTTATATATATTATTTTCTATTTGATTATATTGTTTTGTTTGCATTACATTTCTAATTTAGTAAATTGGGTATTCATCCACAAGTGGTGACTTTTCATTCCTATTGTTTACATGATTCAGTTATTTATCATTAAGTTATAATATGCTTTCGCAGTTAAGTATTTTTTTCAGGAGGATGTTTTAAACCTACTTGTCTTCTGAATAAGGAGGTAAACAAATCTTATAAACTAACTTATAAACTATAAAGAGAGCTAATCGTTGCAATTGAAGAGTTTGAGTTTGTCCGGCAGAGTTATAAGCTTCTGCTCCGATAGTCAGGCTGCAATCAAGGCCCTTAGCTCAGACAAATCCCGATCCAAGCTAGTGATCGCGTGCCGAATCCAAATCGAAGAACTAAGCATTGTCAACACTATCTACCTTGTCTGGGTGCCCGGACATAGCGGTATTACTGGAAATGAATGGGCTGACGAATTGGCCAGGGCAGGTTCAGCGATTGACTTCGTTGGTCCTGAGCTCGCGCTGTCAATTTCGAAAAGTTGGATAAGGGAAAAAATACGGTCCTGTGCTTCGTCCGAGCACCGCAATTATTGGAGAAATCTACAAACGTGTCGCCAAACAAAGGCGTTTTTAGAACAACCATGCCCAGTGGTTTCGAAAAATCTCTTACATTTTTCGAAGCTTCACTGCGGTATGCTGACCAGAGCTTTAACCGGCCACTGCAAACTCAATTATCACATGGCAACTATTCAGCGCGCTGAATCTTTTTCATGTGATCTTTGTGAATCCGACTACGGAACCTCATATCATCTGATATGCAACTGTCCAGCGGTAGCACAATTGCGATTTCGAGTCTTCAGCCGTCCTTATTTAGACAAAACCATGTTTGGACGACTGAAACTCAGAGACATACTAAAGTTTCTTATCCAATGTGGTAAAGAGCTTGTTGGGGCGACTTACTTGATGGGTTCCCGTTCGAAGGTTTTGCTTCCGCCTGTGGTAGGCGGCCCAGAAAAATCGTCGCTGAGCAATTCAATCTGCCTCCAATATCCTGTACAACCGATTTCTTCTTGGCACTAAACGTCCTTTTTGCCGCACTGCACTTTTCCCCCTTTTTGGACAGGGATAGTAAACTTACACTACACCACAATTAGCAAGTCAAATCGTCCTTTCTTCGCTAGAAAACTTGCTATATTTCACTGCACTCGGGGTTTGTTTGCGGGAAGAATTCACAACTCGAATATGATGATCAAATTATCACTAACGAGTACGGACTTATAGCGGGGGTACGCACTGACTTGATCGACCGACGTATTATTGTCAACTGCCTTTGTCAGCTGATTTTCACACATTCCGTCTTCCACAGCTGACGGTTCTACCTACCCGTATATCATGATCGTTTGGTTGTATTGTGCGATCACTGTTTGGTGTACTCTCGTTCTGCGATCGCTCATTATGTTGATCGGTAAACATAGTGGATTCGTAGGGTGGTTCATCAATTTGGTTTGGGGTTTTTGGTGGTAGTTTTTTTGCATTTAATTAGGTTTGATTGAATATGGTTTATAATTAAAAGTTTAGATTTAATTCATTTAGGTTTAGATTAATTTAAATTTGGGCTTAGTTTTAGGTAGTTCTTTTTAATTTAAATTCACGCATCAACATTCCGGCCACCTTGAAGTAGCACGGATACTTCAAATTCATTTCTTGCTTGTACTTCTTCTATTCTTCGTCCGAACTGGGATCAGACGCTGTGGACTGCGTTTCCGGTGTCGGAAGCAAGGCCAGTTTCACGACTGGACGGACAACTGAATCGGATGTGGCGGTTTTCAGGGTGACAACGCGAACAATTCCATCCTTGTTCGGGTGTACCTGGATGATTTTTCCGAGTGGCCATTGAGTTGGCGGCAGACATTCGTCCTTGATCACCACAACTCGTCCGGGTTCAATGGTGACCTTGGGGTACTGCTTCGTGGCTCGTGACTGCAGCTGCTGAAGGTACTCGGGATACCACCTTGCCCAAATCCTTTGGACACGCTTCTGGGTGAGCTGCCAATGTGAAAGTCGATTGTCGGGTACATCGCAAAGTGACGGCTCTGGAACGGCTTGTAGGCTGGTTCCCACCAGGAAATGGCCTGGGGTCAGAGCTTCCAGGTCTGACGGATCGGACGGTATGGCAGTGAGAGGTCTGGAGTTTAGACACATCTCGATCTGGGCGAGTATGGTTATCATGTCCTCGTAGCTGACATTCACACTGCCGATCTCACGAAGCAGATGGTGCTTTGCTGACTTGACGGCTGCTTCCCACAGACCGCCGAAGTGCGGAGCGCGAGGTGGAATGAATCGCCACATGATCTCATTCTCGGAACACCAGTCGAGGATCTGCTTTCGTCCACCCTGATCGGACTTTAGCATGTGGTGGATTCGGTTGAGTGCATTGGACGCTCCCTTGAATGCGGTGCCGTTGTCGCTATGGATCTCCCTCATTCTTCCTCTGCGGGCGACGAAACGGCGGAGGGCAGCCAGAAAGGCTGGCGTGGATAGGTCAGAGACCAGTTCGATGTGGACAGCGCGGGTGGAGAAACACACGAAGATCGCGATGTATGCCTTCGTAGGTGCACGGTTGCGTATCAGCGATTTAATGTAGACAGGTCCACAATAGTCTACACCGCATACGGAGAACGGTCTGGTTGGCGAGACTCGCGAGGACGGCAGGTCTGCTACGGTTTGCTGGATCAAACGGGGCTTGCTGCGAAAACACGTGTGGCACTGATGGTACGTGCGGCGAACGAGGTCGCGTCCTCTAATCACCCAGTACTTCTGACGCAGTGTAGTTAGCGTCAGTTGTGGTCCTGCATGTAGCAGATTGCTGTGGTAGTACTCGGTCAACAACACGGACAGCGGATGCTTCGCAAGCAGCATTATCGGGTGCTTCATTTCTTCCGAAACTACGGCGTATTTGAGTCTCCCACCGACTCGAATAACGCCATCTTTATACATCGTCGGTTTCAACCACTTTAACGATGCGGGAAGGGGTTCACGTCTGGTTATTTTAGAGAGCTCCTTGGAGAACATCTCCCGTTGGGCTACGCGACACAAGGCTAAATCAGCCTCGCGTAGATCGGCCGTTGAAAGCGAGTCAAACGGCTCTGGCTTGGTTTTCTGCACGGCAGCTCGTAGAGAGCGGAAATATCGCATCCAATACGCGATGGAACGTCGTAGCTTTGTAAAGCTGGAGTAGCGACTGAACAGTCGAGCGGAAAACGATGGTTCGGCTACCGTTACCGACATCACGGCGACATTGCTTTTGCTCTCTGGCATTGTGGATAAATCGAACGCTGGCAGCACAGTGCGTGGCCAATGGTGTGGCAAAACCCCTAACCATTGCGGTCCTATCCACCAAAACTCGAGGTTCACGATATCGGTTGGATTGACACCTCGTGATATAAGGTCTGCTGGGTTGGATTCTCCGGGAACGTGCTGCCAGGAACAAGATGCGGTAGAGGATTGGACTGTGGACACTCGGTTTGCCACGAACGTTTTCCAGCGCGACGGGCACGATTGTAGCCAGTAGAGGACTATCGTCGAATCAACCCAGAAGAACACTTCGCACGATGTCTTAAGGGACTTCATCACCTTCTCATATAGGCTAACCGACAACACAGCGGCACACAACTCTAGGCGCGCAATCGATTGGCAGGTGGCTAACGGTGCGACCTTGGATTTTGACGTTAGCAGCTGAACACGAATCCCTGCAGCTGACTCAGAACGGACGTAGCAGCATGCACCATATGCCTTCTCTGAAGCATCGGAGAAAAAGTGGAGCTGGATGGTTTCGGTCTTGATCTGCGACACGAATCTGGGAATGCGGATTTTGGAGATTGTATCTAGCGTACCATGGAATTCCTTCCATTTGCCTTGTAGACGCGGAGGCAGCGGACGATCCCACTCGTATGAATCTCCTGCGTCGGTCTTCAATGCCCACAGGCGCTGCATGAACAGCTTCGCTACGGTGATTGTCGGGCCAACTAGCCCTAGTGGGTCGAAGATCTGCGCAATGTAGGACATGACCTTCCTTTTGGTCAGGACGGGTGCTGGTAACGGCAACTGGACCTTGAAGCGCATCGTATCGGACTTCGGCTCCCAAACGAGTCCTAAGGTGGATATGGATTGTTCGTCCTGGAGATCATGCAGTGGTAGTAGAGCGAGATCTTCTTGCGGGACTTGCGCAAGGACTTCGGAGGAATTGGATGCCCACTTCTTTAACGGAAGGCCAGCTGACGTAAGCATGGCGGAAACTTCTTGGCGATGGCGGATTGCGGATTGGACATCGTCAGCTCCCGATAAAAAGTCATCGACGTAAAAATCCTGCTTCACAGCATCTACGGAGGCGGGGTACTTGTCGCCTTCGTCCTGTGCAACTTGTAGGAGGGTGCGAGTTGCCAGGAATGGCGCGGATGCAAAACCGTACGTAACGGTTTGGAGCTCGTACGATATGAGCGGATCGTCGCGGTTGGAACGCCAGAGAATGCGTTGAAGCGGTCGGTCCTCGGGATGCAGCTGAATCTGTCGGTACATCTTCTCGATGTCGGCTACGATGGCGATCGGGTGTGTGCGGAACCTCATGACGATAGACAACAGGTCCTCCTGGACGACAGGACCAACGAGCTGCTTATCGTTGACGGAAAATCCTGACGATGTTTTACACGACGCGTCGAAAACAACTCGGACCTTCGTGGTTGTGCTGGATTCCTTGAACACAGGATGGTGCGGGAGGTAGCAGTGCGGGTTCACATCGTCTACTGGATCGACGAGCTTCTTCATGTGCGCCATTCGTTCGTATTCGTCCATGAACTTGCAGTATGCATCCTTGGTGGGTGGATCCCGCTCTAGTCGCTTCTCAAGGCTCAGAAACCGACGTTCGGCGATGGCTCTGGATTCGCCGAGGTTGACTAGCGGATCACGGGTGAGTGGCAAACGAACGAGATAACGACCGGACGAATCGCGAGTGGTGGTAGTAGCGTAAAGTTCTTCACACTGTTTTTCTTCTACGGAATACACAGAACACGGCTCAACAGCTTCTAGCTCCCAGAACTTCTGCAACGCTTGTTCTAAGCTTCGATCGACAGTGGTTAGATGGCAGATGCGGGGAATGGTGGGATGATTGATGGATATCTTCCCGGAAACAGTCCATCCGAACACCGTCTCTATTAGCAACGGTAGTCCCTCTCCCAGGGAACGCTTGCTGCCAGGATGCAGCTCATGATACGCTTCACCACCGACAACCATGTCAATGTCGGATGGGATGTGGAATCTGGGGTCTGCCAACGACAACTTGGGAAGATTCCACGCGGAAATGTCGATCGGAACGGTCGGAAGGTTGACCGTCGGTCTCTTGAGGATCAGGAACTCAAGCTTGGTGGAGTACGGTGTCGACTTCGACTCGATCATAGCAGTTAATTGGCACTTAATCTGCTTGGTGGATTCTCCTATACCAGCTACTGCGATATCCACCTTGGTGCGATGAAGGTTCAGGGAATTTGCAAGCAGGTGACTATCAAGCTTTAATGAGCGTAGTGCCTTAATTGTGCTGAGGCTATCTGTGAGGATGAAATAATGGCTCGGAAGTAAAGTATCAATGATTTCCAGACTATAGTGAACTGCTGCTAGTTCGGCTGTATAAACGGAGGCAGGTTCTGCAAGCTTGAAAGAGATCGAGGTGTTATTGTTGAAAATACCGAAGCCAGTGGCCTCATTGATTCGTGACCCATCAGTGTAGAACATTTTATGGCAGTCAATGTGTTGGTATTTACTTATGAATATTTTAGGGATCTCCAGAGAGCGCTGGTGATCCGGGATTCCACGAATTTCCTCTTGCATGGACGTGTCGAAAAATAAAGTGGAATCGGGAGTATCTAGTATATTAACACATGTCAGAACATAACTAGAAGGCGTTATTTCTTGTGACATGTGATTGAAGTACACTGTCATGAATCTGGTTTGGGATTGAAGCTCGACAAGTCTTTCGAAATTTTCAATTACCAATGGATTCATAACCTCACATCGTATAAGTAAACGAGAGGAGAGATCCCAGAATCGATCTTTTAAGGGAAGAACTCCCGCTAGAACTTCAAGACTCATCGTATGTGTCGATTGCATGGAACCTAAGGCAATTCGTAAACAACGATACTGTATTCGTTCCAATTTAATAATGTGAGTGTTTGCAGCTGAACGGAAACAGAAGCACCCATATTCCATTACTGAAAGTATCGTGGTTTGATACAATCTTATCACGTCACTAGGATGAGCACCCCACCAAGATCCGGTTATTGTTCGGAGAAAATTTATCCTTTGTTGGCACTTCTTTATCAGATACCTAATGTGGCCTCCCCATGTACCTTTAGAATCGAACCAAATTCCGAGATATTTAAAGGTCATGACTTGGGCTATCGTTCTACCAACCAACTGAAGCTGAAGCTGAGCTGGATCACGCTTCCTTGAAAAAACTACCAACTCTGTTTTCTCCGTAGAGAAATCGATGCCTAACTTCAAAGCCCAACTTGATAAATTATCCAAACTATCTTGCAGTGGTTGTTGTAAATTTATGGCTTTTGGTCCTGAAACAGAAACCACGCCATCATCTGCAAGTTGCCTTAGAGTGCATGGGCTGACAATACAATTATCAATGTCATTCACGTAAAAATTGTAGAGAAGGGTGCTTAAACAAGAACCTTGTGGGAGGCCCATGTAACTTATTCTGAATGTTGCCAAATCGCCATATGAAAAATGCATGTGCTTTTCTGACAATAAATTGTATAAATAATTATTTAATATTGGTGAAAGACCACATTGATGTAGTTTCTCTGAGAGAACATCAATGGAAACAGAGTCGAATGCTCCTTTTATGTCTAAGAAC
Source organism: Topomyia yanbarensis (assembly GCF_030247195.1). Taxonomy (NCBI): domain Eukaryota; kingdom Metazoa; phylum Arthropoda; class Insecta; order Diptera; family Culicidae; genus Topomyia; species Topomyia yanbarensis. The sequence continues at coordinate 53,047 of NW_026683324.1, read as the reverse complement.
ACAGACGCCATTTGTTCTTTTTTTGCGTAAGCTAGTTGGATTTCTGACGAAAGTAGCGCCAGACAATCATTCGTTCCCTTTCCCCTCCGAAAACCAAACTGGGTATCTGATAGCAAGCCGTTCGCCTCAACCCAATTGTCGAGATGTCGTAGGATAATTTTTTCCAACAATTTCCTGATGCAGGATAGCATTGCAATCGGTCGATACGAGTTATGGTCGGAGGCTGGTTTTCCCGGTTTTGGAATGGCGATAACTCTCACTTGTCTCCAGTCGTGCGGGACTATGTTCTGCTCAAGAAGCTTATTGAATAAATTCAACAAGCGTCTTTTTGCTAGGTCAGGCAGATTCTTCACCAAGTTGAATTTAATTCTGTCTGGACCCGGAGCATTATTGTTGCATGAGAGGAGTGCAATTGAAAATTCCATCATTGTCAAAGGCGAATCTATGGAATCGTTACTTGTGGGAGCATCGCGAATGATTTTCTGCGCAGGAGCAGAATCTGGACAAACTTTCTTGGCAAAATTAAATATCCAGCGATTCGAAAAATCTTCGCTTTCATTAGTTACGTTTCGATTCCTCATTCTTCTGGAAGTTACACATGGATCCGGAATCTAGAAGTGCGCGTGCGGGGATCTTCTTGCCATTCTGACCTACGATGAAGAGGGAAACAGTTTCCAGTAAAACTGTACTATGCTGAGCCTGAACCGATAAGCTTACTTGGCTGTTCGATTTCGCCGAGCTTGAAGGGTCAGCGTGGGCGGACGTCGAGGGAATCGGCTGACTTTCCTCGTTAACAGGAGTCGATAGCATCTTCGACGATTCTGACTCGTGCAGCAGGGAGTGGTTTTTTTCGTGACAGTAACGGCAAGAGAACTTGGAGGTACAGTTCCGGGCTTGGTGTCCAGTACGGAAGCAATTCCAGCATAAGCGCTTTTGGGAAACCAGCTCACGGCGCTGGCGGACGGACACCTCGGAAAATGCAGGGCATTGGAAGAGGAAATGCTTCTCTGGACAAGCGAGGCACGAGGGAGCACTGTAGTTCGGTTCAACGGTAGCTGCCTTGTACGCCACCTTGAACGGCTTCGGGGTTGGAATCGGACCGGCCACCTTGGCTATAACCGGTTGTTGGGACCAATATTGTAGGTCAGTTACGACAGACGTCAGCATTCGGGCACGCTGGTAGAGGAACTCGATCAGCATATCATAGGTAACGTCGTCGTTATTGCTGGTTTTTTCCTCCCAAGCACGTAGTGTAGTTGGATCCAACTTGTAGGAAAGGAGGTTGACCAATGGGGTGTCCCAATAATGGACTGGCTCGCCTAACTTTGCCAAAGCCCGCACATGCCGGTGAAAATCGTCAGCCAATCCTTGGATTTCTGGAGGGTTCTCTCGCTTGACCGGTGGGAGGTCGTACAGAGCACGGAAGAGCTGACGCTTCAGGAACCGCTTGTTGTCGTACCGCTTTAGCAATGCTTCCCAAGTCGATGCGTAGTTGTCCGCTTCAATGTCTACGGACTCGAATGGTTTTCGGGCTTCTCCCTCCAGCGACTGCAGCAAGTACTGCAGCTTCGCAACCGTCGGAATATCTGCATTGCTGTGGATCATCGACGTATACGTGTCACGGAATGCGAGCCAACGCGAAAAATCACCGTTAAACTTGGGAAGATCGATCTTGGGTAATCGTAGATGGAACGAGGACGAAGCATGAACAGGTGCCGCCATTGTGCTGTTCAGCATGGTTGGGTTGAGGTCCGCAGCACGATTGGACAGCAGAAATCCTTTGACCGTACAATAACGCGTCTCGAAATCCATTCTCTCTTGCAGATGGGGGTATCCAACATTTCCGGTTTATCGTACAACTCGATCTGTCCTTGTACCTCCAGGTACTCCTTGTAGATCCGGTCCAGTGAATCGAGGCGAATTGGAATTTGGCACGCATCCCGATCGCAATCGAAATTCTCCGCGAACTTTTCCACTGCCTTCTGCACTACAAGGATCCCTTTCCGCTGGATCACGTACTCTGACAGCTTCTTTTCTGTCTTGGTTGCCATTATTGTACCACTTCACTGGTCTTCACTACCACCACTTCAAATATCGGAAACGAAAAAAAACGGTACGAATCGAAAAATCGGACTCCTTCCCGGCGCGGGTACCGTTCCTACACGACACGGAATCGAAAATGGCACAATTCGAACGAAAAAATCCTTCCCGTCGCGATATGCCAATTCTTCGCGGAACGACCGAGAATGATACACAAATCGTACGAAATTATCCTTCCCGACGCGAGCGTACCAATCTACGCGAATTTGCCACTCTCCACCACCTCAGCAAAAAAACATGCAACTTTTCTCGCAAACAGAAAATTATCAAAAAATCCTGTTCCGAGTTGGCGCAAATCAGCTGCGATGACAAAAGTTCGCAATGAACTGCAGCGATAGCGTCCAAAATGGCCTTAACGGTAGGCACCTTCGGGGCTGGGACGGGCAGTATCTTTGCCGTAGCGTCGCGTCAGCAGCAATTTGTAATGGCGTACTCACCGCACCAATCCTTTCTGGTTGGGGTTTCCTCCGTATCCGGCTCGAAGGACCAATGTTGGGGCGACTTACTTGATGGGTTCCCGTTCGAAGGTTTTGCTTCCGCCTGTGGTAGGCGGCCCAGAAAGATCGTCGCTGAGCAATTCAATCTGCCTCCAATATCCTGTACAACCGATTTCTTCTTGGCACTAAACGTCCTTTTTGCCGCACTGCACTTTTCCCCCTTTTTGGACAGGGATAGTAAATTTACACTACACCACAATTAGCAAGTCAAATCGTCCTTTCTTCGCTAGAAAACTTGCTATATTTCACTGCACTCGGGGTTTGTTTGCGGGAAGAATTCACAACTCGAATATGATGATCAAATTATCACTAACGAGTACGGACTTATAGCGGGGGTACGCACTGACTTGATCGACCGACGTATTATTGTCAACTGCCTTTGTCAGCTGATTTTCACACATTCCGTCTTCCACAGCTGACGGTTCTACCTACCCGTATATCATGATCGTTTGGTTGTATTGTGCGATCACTGTTTGGTGTACTCTCGTTCTGCGATCGCTCATTATGTTGATCGGTAAACATAGTGGATTCGTAGGGTGGTTCATCAATTTGGTTTGGGGTTTTTGGTGGTAGTTTTTTTGCATTTAATTAGGTTTGATTGAATATGGTTTATAATTAAAAGTTTAGATTTAATTCATTTAGGTTTAGATTAATTTAAATTTAGGCTTAGTTTTAGGTAGTTCTTTTTAATTTAAATTCACGCATCAACAGAGCTTTAGGCTCATTCGCAGGCAAGTTGAACTACTTGTGAGTTTAACTTACCTGTTGTTTATTTTTGTTTTTGTGCTGTTATTTTTCCCACCCTTCTAATTCTACTTCCCCACATCTCCTTGTCCTTTCGTTCCGCTCAGGAAATGATGAAAACACACGGCAAGGCACAAATCCCCGATTACATACGGGGAACGTGCCATTTTAGCTAATATATTCTGATTCCTGATTCCTGCATTTTGCTTGAAGGAATGTGATCCTTAAAAGTGAGTTTTTTATCGTAAATCAAGCCCAAGTATTTAACTTGATCTGACCACGTTAAATTCAAACCATTAAATTTAATAATATGGTTATTATTTGGTTTAAGAGAAGAAGCTCTTGATTTATGCGGAAACACAATCAATTGTGTTTTTGCCGCATTAGTGGAAATTTTCCATTTTTTCAGGTAATCATTGAAAATATTTAAGCTTCGTTGCAGTCGACTGCAGATAATACGAAGTCTCCTACCAGTGGCTGAGATGCTAGTATCATCACAGAAAAGTGACTTTTTACAGCTTGTAGGTAGATTTGGAAGATCAGAGGTAAAAATATTGTATAGTATTGGTGCGACGCTTGATCCTTCGGGGGACGCCTGCATTTACGGGTAGTTTATTAGATTTACAATTCTGATAAGAAACCTGTAGGGTACGGTTAGTAAGATAATTTTTAATTATCTTTATTATGTAAATTGGAATCCCACATTTTGGCAATTAATCCTTTGTGCCAAACACTGTCGAAAGCTTTTTCGATATCTAGAAGAGCAACTCCAGTGGAATAGCCCTCGGAGAAATTTGCCTTTATCATGTTAGTTACTCTCACAAGTTGATGAGTAGTTGAATGTCCAATACGAAATCCAAACTGCTCAGGAAGAAAAATAGATTTCTCGTTGATTGTGACATCATTCTAGTTAGGATAATTCTTTCAAATAATTTACTAATAGAAGAGAGTAAACTAATTAATCGATAGCTAGATGCTTCTGCTGGGTTTTTATCTGGCTTCAAAATAGGAATAACCTTGGCATTTTTCCATCTTTCAGGGAAGTATGCTAATTCAAAACATTTGTTGAATATTTTGACCAAGTATCTTATGGTGATTTCGGGAAGGTTTTTAAGAAGAATGTTAAAAATTCCATCATAACCTGGAGCTTTCATATTTTTTAACTTTTTCATGATGGATTTGATCTCATCATAGTTTGTTTCAACAATATCATCTAGATACTATACTTTTTTTGCATACGTTTATTTGACACGGCATTTGCAAAAGCTTTTTACGCCAGTTTCTTTTTTTACATAGCACGTTACAAAAATCCTTAAGACTAATTTTAACTATACTAGTAATTTGTCTAAAACTAACACTGAAATCACTTTATTGTTTGCTTTTTTCCTTACATTGTTATATTTCATAATGATCTAGTATTTTCGGGTGTATTTATTTACTTTTTTCTGTTATTGTCTAAATTTAAAAACTGAATATTCTAGGACACTTTAATTGGTGAATGATTAGCCTTAGATGAGAGTATGAGGAGATGGATTTAATTAAATTTTGACAGACGCTGTTTTTAGAAAATGATAGATAAGTTCCATGTATAGAGGATCGCGATACGCCAGGATGTCTCTAACAGGAACATGGATTGGTCTTCCTCGGACTTGTAAAGAATCTACTAATTGTGATCTGGCTTCACGATATTCAGTGCAGGACCAAACACCATGCTCAATGCCATGGTAACCCTCTCCACAAGCACAATGATTACCCTCAGCGAGCCCAATACGACGGAGATGCGCATCTAAAGTATAATGATTGGACATGAGCCTTGACATCACACGGATGAAGTCCCGACTTACATCCAATCCTTTGAACCATGCTTTTGTTGATGCTTTAGGGATAATTGAGTGTAGCCATCGTCCCATATCTCCATTGTCCCAAGATGTTTGCCAACTAGCAAGTGTCCTCTGTCGAGAAGCGCTATAAAATTCATTGTAAGCGATGGGTCTTTCATATATTTCACCATCTAGTGCACCAATCTTGGCTAAATTATCAGCTTTCTCATTTCCCCCAATAGAGCAATGGGCGGGAAGCCACACTAGGGTAAATTTATAACATTTTCTTGTTAGGTTACTCAGAGATTCTCGTATCTTCCCCAAAAAGAATGAATCTTGATTATCAATCCTCTTTGAGCGTAGAGCTGCGATTGTGCTGAGACTATCAGTGAGGATAAAGTAATGGTTCGGAGGTAAAGTATTAATTATTTGCAAACTATAGTGAACTGCTGCTAGTTCCGCTATATAAACAGAGGCGGGTTCTGCAAGTTTGAGAGAAATTGAAAAATTATTGTTGAAAATACCGAAACCAGTGGCCTCACTGATTCGTGACCCATCAGTGTAAAACATTTTAAGGCAGTCTATGTGTTGATATTTACTTGTGAATATTTTAGGGATCTCCCGCGAGCGTAGATGATCCGGAATTCCACGAATCTCTGCTTGCATGGACGTGTCGAAGAATAAAGTGGATTCAGGAGTATCTAGTATATTGACGTATGTGGGAACATACCTAGCAGGCGTTATTTCTTGTGACATGTGATTGAAATACACTGTCATGAATCTGGTTTGGGGTTGAAGCTCAACAAGTCTTTCAAAATTTTTAATTACCAGTGGGTTCATAACCTCACATCGAATAAGTAAACGAGAGGAGAGATCCCAGAATCGGTCTTTTAAAGGAAGAACTCCCGCTAGTACTTCAAGACTCATCGTATGGGTCGACTGCATGCAACCTAGGGCAATTCGTAAACAACGATACCGTATCCGTTCCAGTTTAATAATGTGAGTGTTCGCAGCTGAACGGAAACAGAAGAACCCATATTCCATTACTGAAAGTATTGTTGTTTGATACAATCTTATCATGTCACTTGGATGAGAACCCCACCATGATCCAGTTATTGTTCGCAGAAAATTTATCCTTTGTTGGCATTTCGTTATTAGATACCTAATGTGGCCTCCCCATGTGCCTTTTGAATCGAACCAAATTCCAAGGTATTTAAAAGTCAGGACTTGGGCTATCGTTCTACCAACCAACTGAAGCTGAAGCTGAGCCGGATCATGCTTGCTTGAGAAAACGACCAACTCTGTTTTCTCCGTAGAGAAATCGATGCCCAGTTTTAAAGCCCAAATTGATAAATTATCCAAGCTATCTTGCAATGGTTGTTGTAAATTTATAGCTTTTGGTCCTGTGGCAGAAACCACCCCATCATCTGCAAGTTGTCTTAGAGTGCATGGGCTGACAATACAATTATCAATGTCATTTACGTAAAAATTATAGAGAAGGGGGCTTAGACAAGAGCCTTGTGGGAGGCCCATGTAACTTATTCTGAGTGTCGCCAAATCGCCAGATGAAAAATGCATGTGCTTTTCTGACAATAAATTGTATAAATAATTATTTAATATCGGTTAAAGACCACCTTGATGTAGCTTCTCCGAGAGAACATCAATGGAGACTGAGTCGAATGCTCCTTTTATGTCTAAGAACACAGACGCCATTTGTTCTTTTTTTGCGTAAGCGAGTTGGATTTCTGACGAAAGTAGCGCCAAGCAATCATTCGTTCCCTTTCCTCTTCGAAAACCAAACTGGGTATCTGATAGCAAGCCGTTCGGCTCAATCCAATTGTCGAGATGTCGTAGGATAATTTTTTCCAGCAATTTCCTGATGCAGGATAGCATTGCAATCGGTCGAGTTATGATCGCAGGCTGGTTTTCCCAGTTTTGGAATGGCGATAACTCTCACTTGTCTCCAGTCACGCGGGACAATGTTCTGCTCAAGAAACTTGTTGAATAAATTCAACAAGCGTCTTTTTGCTAGGTCAGGCAGATTCTTCACCAAGTTGAATTTAATTCGGAGCATTATTGTTGCATGAGAGGAGTGCAATTGAAAATTCCATGATGAAATCGTTACTTGTGGGAGCATCGCGAATGATTTTCTGCGCAGGAGCAGAATCTGGACAAATTTTCGTGGCAAAATTAAATATCCAACGATTCGAAAAATCTTCGCTTTCATTAGTCACGTTTCGATTCCTCATTCTTCTGGCTGTGTTCCAAAGAGTACTTATTGATGTTTCTCTTGGCAAGCCATCAACGAAGCGTCTCCAATAATTAGACTTTTTGGCACGACGTATACTGTCAAATTTGTTTTGCAAAATGAAATAATTTTCAAAGTTCTCACGTATACCCCCTTTCTGTTTCATAATTTCTTTGTAGGCAACTTGTTTAGCTTCATATGCATCAGAGCACTCTTTGTCCCACCAAGGATTGTGGGGCCGTCTATTTATTGTCATTCCAGGTTTGCATTTCGTTTGGGCTTGTTCTGCTGCTTCAATAATTAAACCCGCTAGGAATTCATATTCTTCGGTAGGGGGTAGCTCTTCTGTCGAAGCAAGAGAAGTGGAAATTAATGTTTCGTATGTTTTCCAATCAATATTTCGTGTTAAGTCATAAGGAACATTGATTGAATTCGTAAAGCCTAATTCACTGTTAATTGAAACAACGATTGGTAAATGATCGCTACCTTGAGGATCAGGTACAACCTTCCACGTGCAATCTAACCGAAGTGATGTCGAGCACAGAGATAGATCTAATGCACTTGGACGTGCAGGAGGTCTGGGGATGCGTGTTGTTTCGCCAGTATTTAAAACTGTCATATTAAATTCGTCACAAACATTGTATATCAAAGAGGATCGATTATCATTGTAGAGGGAACCCCACAATACTCCGTGCGAGTTGAAGTCTCCCAGTATCAGACGCGGAGCAGCCATAGATTCCACTACCTCAAAAATTTGACGTTGTCCAATTTGAACTTTGGGAGGTATATATATAGAAGCGATAGACATGTCTTTGCCTTTAATATTCGTTTGGACTGCTACAGCCTCAATGCCAGCAATTATGGGGATGGTAATTCTATAGAAAGAATAGCACTTTTTAATTCCTAGAAGCACTCCTCCATACGGGGTGTCTCGGTCTAGGCGAATAATGTTGAAATCATTTAAGTTGAAATTAATGTTTGAGGTAAGCCATGTTTCACATAGAGCAAAAACATCGCATTTTAAATTATGTAGTAAAATTTTTAAGGAATCAATTTTTGGTATGATACTTCTGCAATTCCACTGTAAAACAATGATGGAGTCTTTCACCTTAGGAGTTGAATTAGCCATTGAAGGATATAATTGCTGCAAGGATGGGCCATTGAGCAATCAGCTGCTCTAAAAATGTTCTAATTGTTGGGAGGAAAGCTGAAAGTATACTCTTTAGTGGTTCTGAAATATTGAATGCTTTAAAAATCCAATCAACAATTTCAGAAAATTTCAATAATCCTACCCCCGGCTGAGGCTCAGAGGAGGTCGAAATTCCAGTAATGGTGTTCTGTTTGGATTGTACGTTCCCAAAACCGGGCGGAATTTATTTCGGTTTTGAATCGGAATTTTTCGATTCAAAATTTTTCGATTTCGGAATTAGGGGTAGCATTTTTCAACATTTCTGCATAGGAGCGCTTAGACCTCTCCTTCAAGGATCGTTTAATTTTATCCTCGCGCAATTTATAAATGGGGCATGCAGGGAGCTCATGCGAGTTTTCTCCACACATTAAACATTTTTCTGAATTTTCATTGCATGTATCCTCTTGATGAGAACCCCTACATTTGCCACACCGTGCCTTATTGGAACAGTAAGTGGCTGTGTGGCCAAGCTGTTTACAATTAAGGCAATTCATTACACGAGGGATAAAAAGGCGAACAGGGAGACGAATCTTATCGATAATGACATAGTTGGGCAGCGCAGACCCAGCGAAAGTCACTCGAAACGAGTCAGACAGTCGATAAACTTTTTTTATCTCCTTCGTGTGATACTGAATGCAATTGCTTGCATTCAAGTATCTTTACGTCTTTAAGTATGGTGTCTTTGAAACGACCAACCCCATGCTTAATTATGTCATCAACAGTCAAACTCGATTCTGTGATGACCCCATCAATTTCAATTTCCTTTGAAGGAATATACGCTCTATACTCACGCGTAAAAAGCTCGCAAGAAGCAATTGCATTGGCTTGTTTGAGACTACCAACGACAATGCGTATTTTATCTTTATTAACTTTGACGATCTCTTTTACATCCGAGAATCGCGAAGTCAAATCTTTCGAAATTTGAATGATATTTAGCGCCTTTACTTTACGCCTAATAAATACAATCCATGGTCCCGTTGACGACTCTGGGTAAATTTTAATTCTAATCGGGTTTACATTTTCAGCAGAAGGCTTAGGGGGAGGGTCTGTTACTCGTTCTCCCATCTCGTCATCCATTTTACCTAGCAAGAAAAACTATCACAAAGGGGATGAAAAATATACCTGTTATACCGGTAGAACACACCTCATGTGTTACGTTGTAAACTCGGTGCCCGTTGTTTGACAATGTGACACTTGCTGTCCTTCTTCGTCGCGTTGCTTCTTCAGTAGAGAAATAGGCCTACCTGTAACACTTCAAAACTCTCTCCGGTTAAGCTGCTCGTCGGTATCACCACCACAAGCGCGCTCTCTCCGTTTCCACCACTGCGGTAGACAAATGTGGCTACCTGTGGCTTGCTGCGAAAACTCCACTGTCGATGCGGCACTTTTCGGTGCCACTTGTTTTCCTTATTCGTCGTACCACTTCTGCGACAGACAAATAGAGCGTATGGGTCTACCTGTGACGCTTCCCCTCTCGTCGATTAGAATTGCCCGACGACACCAATACAATATATTTTTTCTGTGTGTACAGGCACGATCACTGTCGATTTCTGCCACCGCGGTAGGCAAATTCGTCTACCCGCGGTTTGCTGTCAAAACACCACTTGCCAAGAATGCCGTTGACCACGCCTCCGACGTATCAACTGTCGACTCACACTTAACAAACTGGTCTCTCTCTCTCCCACAAAAACGCATACAGCGTCTCGCACTCTCTCGAGAACAAAACCTTCCACCTGGAGGCACAACCGTCTCGGCCGGTTGCAAAAACTGTTATGAGATACTATACTTGATTTGAAACGTTTTCATATTTTTGTAAGACTTCGGTTTCAATAGGACTCACAACGTTGAGATTAAAATTATGGACGCTTTAAAACTGCTGAGCAAGTTTTTGAGTTTTTTCTTCGTTTGTAAGAAGTGGTCACCTTCCTTCAAAGCTGGAATTGGTTTCTGAGGCTTCTTAAGCCTTGGAAAGTTTCCAGAAAGGTTTAGAATTTGGCTTGATTTGTTCAACCTCTTTCGCTAAATTTTCATTTCTTCAGAGTGTGAATCTATGCTTAATTTCTTTTTGTAGATCCTGATAGATACATTTCATAGCAGGATCACGAGAACGTTGATATTGACGTCTTCGAACATTCTTCGAGCAAATCAGAAGTTGAAGATCTTCGTCAATAATAGGAGTATTAAATTGTTTCTGTATTGTTGGTACTGATAAATTTCTAGCATCAACTATAGAATTACTTAAATTTTGTAATGCCGTATCAATGTCAGCTTTATTTTGTAAATCAAGTTCATGATTAAAATTATTCTCAATATAAGTTTTGCAGCTTTCCCAATTCGCTTTATGATAATTGAACACTGAGCTAATGGGATTGGAAACAGCTTCTTGAGAAAGTGAAAAAGTTACTGGAAGATGATCAGAATCAAAGTCAGCATGTGCAATCAATTCGCTACAAAGGTGACTTTGATCTGTCAAAACCAAATTAATTGTTGATGGATTCCTTACAGACGAATAGCACGTAGGACCATTCGGAAACAAAATTGAATAATAACCAGCAGAGCAATCATTTGAAAGTAGTTTACCGTTGGAATTTCTTTGAGCATTATTCCAGGCTCGGTGTTTGGCGTTAAAATCACCGATTATGAAGAATTTCGACCGATTTCTTGTAAGTTTTTGTAAGTCTTCTTTCAAGAAATTAATTTCCTCGCCAGAGCACTGAAAAGGCAAATAGGCTGCAGCAATAAAAATGATACCAAGATCAGTTTCAACTTCGATACCCAAACTCTCGATCACCTTGGTGTCAAGAGACGGCGTAACGGAATGTTTGATCCTGCGATTAACCGCTATTGCGATTCCTCCGCCAAATCCAACAATTCGATCAAATCGATGAATAACAAAATTAGATTTACTCTTCAATTTAATATTTGGTTTTAAAATAGTTTCGGTCACAACGGCTATATGCACATTATGTATCCTCAAGAAGTTGAAAAATTCATCTTCGCACGTTTTTAATGAACGAGCATTCCAATTTAATAAATTTAAATGATTATTTAAAGTCATTGTTAAACTTTAATTTCATTACAATTTTGTTAGCAAATTCCCACCCCGCTTGAAAAGCTTCAAACATGGAGGTAGAATTTAACATGGCAATCATCATAGGCAACATAGAGTCCTGCAGGTATTTTAAGTTTTCTTCCGTTACGCTACCTAGATCCATTGGACTAAAGGAAGCGTTGGGTGCAAATGAGTTTGTGGGCGTGGTAACGGTAGCCGTTATTTTAGCCTTGTTACCTGCCACTGAAGCATAAGATGACACACCATTGTAAAATGGTGTGACGGAGGTAGAAGAAGCTGTTAATCTATTTTGAATCGGATTAATAGATTTGGACATGTTTTCTTTGAAGTGTACCTGAAGAAGTAGGTACATTTTTTATTTGTTGTTTTTGTTGTCTAGAACGAGAATATATAATTTTTTCGCGAACAGGACAACCCCAGAAATTCGATTTATGATTTTCGCTACAATTTGCGCATTTGAAACTTTTTGTGGTTTTTTTCGCCGGACGAGTATCTTTCGTGTGCGATTTATCACCACAGATCATACATTTGGAATCCAAATGACAATTTTTGTGCCCTGCCCAAAGCCTTGGCATCTACGACACTGGGTCAGATTTTGAATTCTGCCCCCATGTCGTCTATAATGTTCCCATTTTTCTTGCACGTGGAACATAAAACGTGCTTTTTCAAATACTTTCAAATTATTAACCTCATTACGGTAAAAATGAATGAAATAAAGCTCCTGGATAATTCCAGAGCGTACTGGCGTGTTATCGCCGCTAGCCTTTCTCTTCATAAGAATAACTTGTGAAGTAGAAAATCCAAGTAAATGTTTCAATTCGTTGGATATTTCATCCAAACTTTGACCTTGAGGTAGCCCTTTCAAGACAACCTTGAATGGTCTAGCTGTCTTGAAATCATATGAATAAAATTTATATAACTTCTCCGTGATATACTGGAGTAGTAGTTTGTAGCCAATCATTTTTTCCGCTGTAACTCGACATTCTCCTCTTCGGCCAATCTGAAAAGAGACTTTCACGTCCGGAAGGAACGTCGAAAGCTCAGTTCGAAAGGCCTTGAAGTCGGAGATCATCACTGTTATAGGCGGAAGTTTTCTTCTCATTAGCATTATGCGCAATGCGAGGAAATTTAGAAATTTCATCAGCTTCACATTCGGATGAAACATCGAATGAGTTGTTGCAGTCAATTGAATTTTCGGGTGGAGAAGATACCCTTTTCCGTTTAGCTTTAATTTTTGGCACACGGCCTTTCTGGGAGGACCCAGGCATGTTGGAAGAATTAAATATTTCTTTAGGCTGAATTGTTCTTAAAAATGTTTTAGTCTTGAAAAAGACTGATTGAGTAGAAAAAGTAGGTAGTCTTGAGAAAGACTAATTGTCGAAAAAATATAGGTAGTCTTGAGAAAGACTGATCGAGCGAAAATATAGGTAGTCTTGAGAAAGACTGTTGCTGTTGAAAAACTTTAGGTAAACCAGGAGCTATCAAGATTTGTGACCGGTTCGAACGAAGGTTCATGCCGGTATCGCACTAAATTATATAATTTCCCCTTGTTTGGGGCACCAGAACGTTAATAAAAAGCATATTCACCTATCCCTACTTCAATAGAGACACAAAAAAAACTCGCGCGGCTGATTCTCGACCGCTATAAATACCGGACACTCGCGAAAACGAATAAAAGTCGTGGAATACGAATCGCGGACACGATTGCGCGATCCGTATTATTTGTTTTGATGATGATTCATTCATCAATTTAGTTGGATGAAACCATCATCATTTTTGACATTTTCCCCGATGTTCGCACCAAGGCTATGCATCATGCAGGTATAGCCCTATTCGAATCAGGGTGGTGTGTGTATTAGAGGGATGTGAGTTAAAAAGCCACGCATCTTCGATCTCGAATCGAATAATAAAATTTTATTTCGCATAATTTTGGGTTTGTGGTTAAACCAGGGATGGTTCGTTTGATTCCGAAGGGAATCATTTTGATTTGTTTAAATTATGCGAAAGACATTCTTTGGTCCCTCTCAAACGTTTCTTTTGCCATATACGAAGCGTTTTGAGGCGAAAAGGGAAGAATATAAAAATGTTTTGTCAGGAATGTATGTGAGTGGGAGAAACGATGATGTGTTAAGCGGTACTGTATGTGTGAATGTATGAGTGTGGAATCGAACAGTGAATGAATGATCGTGTGAGTGGTTAGATAAAAATGCTTTGGGGTTAATTCGAAGTGCTTATCGGAATGTGAATGATCGAGTAGGCCAGTGATTGGGGATGAATGAATGGGATAATTGCATGAATGTCTTTGGATTGAAACCCCAGCACAAGCGTATAGTACTGGTACCGTTGGGACACGAAAGACATTTCTGGACAGTCGATGAAAAGAACAATATAATGCCGACAACCGTTCCCTTGCAAGTTGAAACATTGAAAATTGTCAATGTCACTTGCAGAATTCTGGGAATTTCGAGTTGTGACCGATCTTGTTTTCAGATTGGATTTAGGGTTCAGCCCATAGCCGGATAGTGACAATGGCTGACAGCCTCTCGCTCCGCGTATGCTGCCAGTATTATCAGACGAAACACAGGCAAACATTTCACCAATGAGGACATCCGGTCGATTATTTATTTTGACATGAATTATAGATAAATAGCGGACGAAATAATTAGGTGTAGTTAGTTTTTTTGTATATTTATTTCATTTCGTTTATTATTATTGTATCGGTGTTAGGTGTTAGGTTAGAAAAAAAATGTTTCCAATTTTTTTTCCACCCGGTGTGGGCGAGATTGTAACCCCTCAGGGTAACAATTTAACACTGGGTGAAAATATACCTATATGTACGTACTCTCTCCGTAGAGTGTATTGTTATTGCAACATAACTCACCGCTGTTCATTATGCTCGTTCATGTTTTTGATGTAAATTTCGTTTAAATAATAGTCCATGAACGTTGTCATTAGTCCAGACAGGGGTAGTAATTTTTGTTGCGTATTTGTAAATCAATAGCATAGGGTTTAGTGAGGTTACGCTCTCCTTTCGCTGCAAAAGTGGTCTGACTGTGCTGGGGTATAGCGATGACAGCCATGCTGCGGTGCGTTTTTTGGTGTTTGTTTTGGGTCTAGTGAGAAAGAGGGCCATCGAGGAGAGAAGGAAGTGACGAACCACGGCAGTGAACAGACGCCCAAATATTCGATCTTTTTTGGGACAGTTTCCCACCACTAGTGCCAGTGAGGTAGAGTGTGCGCGTGCGACGGCAAGTTATACCGTCGAAAGTGCCGGCCCGTGGTTCGGGCACACGTAAGTACGGTGTTTATTTGCCATAAGGGGATAGCTAATCGCTAAGGAGTGCTCTCGCTTCCCCGGCTAAACGAGAAGGAGTCAAAACACCGACTGTTCTCACTGTGGAGGATCAGTCGGCCTTTCTGGGAGGACCCAGGCATGTTGGAAGAATTAAATATTTCTTTAGGCTGAATTGTTCTTGAAAAATGTTTTAGTCTTGAAAAAGATTGATTGAGTAGAAAAAGTAGGTAGTCTTGAGAAAGACTAATTGTCGAAAAAATATAGGTAGTCTTGAGAAAGACTGATCGAGCGAAAATATAGGTAGTCTTGAGAAAGACTGTTGATGTTGAAAAACTCTAGGTAAACCAGGAGCTATCAAGATTTGTGACCGGTTCGAACGAAGGTTCAAGCCGGTATCGCACTCAATTATATAATTTCCCCTTGTTTGGGGCACCAGAACGTTAATAAAAAGCATATTCACCTATCCCTACTTCGATAGGGACACAAAAAAATTCGCGCGGCTGATTCTCGACCGCAATAAATACCGGACACTCGCGAAAACGAATAAAAGTCGTGGAATACGAATTGCGGACACGATTGCGCGATCCGTATTATTTATGTTGATGATGATTCATTCATCAATTTAGTTGGATGAAACCATCATCATTTTTGACATTTTCCCCGATGTTCGCACCAAGGTTATGCATCATGCAGGTATAGCCCGATTCGAATCAGGGTGGTGTGTGTTAGAGGGATGTGGGTTAAAAAGCGCCACGCATCTTCGATCTCGAATCGAATAATAAAATTTTATTTCGCATAATTTTGGGTTTGTGGTTAAACCAGGGGTGGTTCGTTTGATTCCGAAGGGAATCATTTTGATTTGTTTAAATTATGCGAAAGACATTCTTTGGTCCCTCTCAAAAGTTTCTTTTGCCATATACGAAGCGTTTTGAGGCGAAAAGAGACGAATATAAAAATGTTTTGTCCGGAATGTCTGTGAGTGGGAGAAACGATGATGTGTTAAGCGGTATTGTATGTGTGAATGTAGAATGTATGAGTGTGGAATCGAACAGTGAATGAATGCTCGTGTGAGTGGTTAGATAAAAATGCTTTGGGGTTAATTCGAAGTGCTTATCGGTATGTGAATGATCGAGTAGACCAGTGATTGGGGATGAAAGAAATGGGATAATTGTATGAATGTCTTTGGATTGAAACCCCAGCACAAGCGTATAGTAGTGGTACCGTTGGGACACGAAAGACATTTCTGGACAGTCGATGAAAAGAACAATATAATGCCGACAACCGTTCCCCTGCAAATTGAAACATTGAAAATTGTCAATGTCACTTGCAGAATTTTGGGAATTTCGAGTTGTGACCGATCTTGTTTTCAGATTGGATTTAGGGTTCAACCCATAGCCGGATAGTGACAATGGCTGATAGCCTCTCGCTCCGCGTATGCTGCCAGTATTATCAGACGGAACACAGGCAAACATTTCACCAATGAGGACATCCGGTCGATTAGTTTTTTTTACATGAATTGTAGATAAATAGCGGACGAAATAATTAGGTGTAGTTAGTTTTTTGTATATTTATTTATTTCATTTTGTTTAGTATTATTGTATTAGGTGTTAGATTAGAAAAAATATTGCTGCCAATGTTTTTTTCCACCCGGTGTGGGCGAGATTGTAACCCGTCAGGGTAGCAATTTAACACTGGGTGAAAATATACCTATTTGTGCGTACTCTCTCCGTAGAGTGTATTGTTATTGCAACATAACTCACCGCTGTTCATTATGTTCCTTCATGTTTTACATTTCTTATAAAAGAAATGTATAGAATTCGCTCAAACTTTTAAGAATTTTTCCGAGGCCCGGAGGGCCGAGTCTTATATGCCAATCGACTCAGCTCGACGATTTGGGACAATGTCTGTGTGTGTGTGTGTGTGTGTGTGTGTGTGTGTGTGTGTGTGTGTGTGTGTAACGGACAAATTCTCATTCGTGTTTCTCAGCGATGGCTGAACCGATCTTATCCAAACCAATTTTAAATGAAAGAACGAAAAAACAGTATGAACGCTATTAATATGTTTTCTATTCTGATGTTTAATTTCCAAGATATAAATGTTTGAATGTATAAAAATGGCGTTCTTTGCAGTTTTTTTTTAAATTATCTGCCGAAATTGACAACATAGATAACCAATTTATAAGTTTTTAGACAGCTTTAACGAATACCTTTCGAACAAGCTATAGATTGTTGAAATCGGACTATTATCAAAAGAGATATTTAGCATTAAATGCGGACGAAAGATTTTTATCATTTCCCATTGCCAGAAATATGACCAAAAACATGTAATCTATTATTAACGCCAAAACGGCTTATTTTAGGTCAATAGTATCTTTGGAGAATTTAATGTAGATAATATGCCCTTTCTTTTGGTATTGTGCTTTTGCTGATTAATCCCCCTATGAGTGAGATATTTTCACAAATTTTCTTGGAAGTGATTATATCGAAATGATGTCTTCAGCAAATTTGTTGCTCTTACTTTTGCGAATAACTTTACTAAAGATTTTAAATATCTATTTTGAATACCTTAAAAGTTATGGCTTGTTGTTTGTTGATTACTCTTTGTCGCCTATTTATTGTTCAATATAGTAATAATCCATTGAAATAAGTTAAACATTATTTCGATAAAACGAATTATGTATTTCATTTTTCTATCTAAAACCGCTAGAAATAATCACCGAACACTTCCAAGTTGTCTGGAAGGAACTTGATAACTTATCAGTACAAAAATGTTCATTTGTGCGAACCTTCTGACTGCAATTTTTCTAACTTATAACCATCGGATCGATCTGAAACATATCGAAAAATGAAAAGCGAAATAAATAACTCCAAGCAACGGCGTAGCCAAGAGAAAATTTTGGGGTTTAACACCATACAACCTCCCCTCACCACACCCAAAAAAAAATATTGGATTGAAGTTGAAAATTTATTGATGCAGACTGATTTAATTCAATATTACAATAACAATTATCTGATCCGTAGATTGATAACCTGTTGTTGTAAACATCATGAGGACTTTTGATAAATTGTCGGAATGGGGTCCTGATATGTAACTGATCTATTGGTCCTGATTTCACAGTTGTCTAATAGCATCAATATCAAATTCCTGCCTGAAAACATTCCAATAGAAAATTCCAGAGTTCTGTAATCAATCATAATCCTCAGATTTATTTTCAAATTGAGCTTGTTTTTGTAGAAATGTACTGTAATAAGGGTCTTTATTTAATAGGAAGCGAAGTTAAAATTGATTTAATGTCCATGAAACATAGAACAGCTCACCAAAAAAAATACATAACTTTCAACATTTGCCAAAAATGTTTTTGCCTTTCTCATTCACTCTAAAATTCGTCAATCTAATCCCGAACCGAAGGGCCGAGTGTCATATGCCAATCGACTGAGTTCGTCGAGATCGAAAAATGTCTGTGTGTGTCTGTATGTGTGTATGTGTGTATGTGGAAAAAATGTGACCTCTGTTTCTCAGAGATGGCTGGACCGATTTGCACAAAGTTAGTCTCAAATGAAAGGTACAACCTTCCCATCGGCTGCTATTGAATTTTTTATTGATTGGACTTCCGGTTCCGGAGTTACGAGTTGAAGAGTGCAATCACACAGCAAATTCCTATATAAACTGAAATGAAAAATTTCCAAAATCAAATTTGTATTTTTGATGCCAAATGACTTTAAAATGCATGAAACATTGAGATGTTTGACAAAAATTGACTTCTTTGGACTTTGGTACATTTTTGCCTTTCTCATATAGAAAGGTTATGCAATCACTACAAAAATCGTCAATCATGCCGACGCGGAGGGAGTATGCAGTGAGGGGTTGCTACTTTAAAATTAAAACTAGTTTAAAATTTCTTAACAAGTTGAAAATTTTCGGCAGGACCTGGACCTCCCGGATCTTTCTCCATGATCCGCCGCTGGTTTCAAGCGATGTTTCAGTATCACATAGTATCTCAAGATCGTGGCTGTCGATTCATTATATGTATGTGCAAATCGCACATTTTTCTTGCACGTGGAACATAATACGTGCTTTTTCAAATACTTTCAAATTATTAACCTCATTACGGTAAAAATGAATGAAATAAAGCTCCTGGATAATTCCAGAGCGTACTGGCGTGTTATCGCCGCTAGCCTTTCTCTTCATAAGAATAACTTGTGAAGTAGAAAATCCAAGTAAATGTTTCAATTCGTTGGATATTTCATCCAAACTTTGACCTTGAGGTAGCCCTTTCAAGACAACCTTGAATGGTCTAGCTGTCTTGAAATCATATGAATAAAATTTATATAACTTCTCCGTAATATACTGGAGTAGTAGTTTGTAGCCAATCATTTTTTCCGCTGTAACTCGACATTCTCCTCTTCGGCCAATCTGAAAAGAGACTTTCACGTCCGGAAGGAACGTCGAAAGCTCAGTTCGAAAGGCCTTGAAGTCGGAGATCATCACTGTTATAGGCGGAAGTTTTCTTCTCATTAGCATTATGCGCAATGCGAGGAAATTTAGAAATTTCAGCAGCTTCACATTCGGATGAAACATCGAATGAGTTGTTGCAGTCAATTGAATTTTCGGGTGGAGAAGATACCCTTTTCCGTTTAGCTTTAATTTTTGGCACACGGCCTTTCTGGGAGGACCCAGGCATGTTGGAAGAATTAAATATTTCTTTAGGCTGAATTGTTCTTAAAAATGTTTTAGTCTTGAAAAAGACTGATTGAGTAGAAAAAGTAGGTAGTCTTGAGAAAGACTAATTGTCGAAAAAATATAGGTAGTCTTGAGAAAGACTGATCGAGCGAAAATATAGGTAGTCTTGAGAAAGACTGTTGCTGTTGAAAAACTTTAGGTAAACCAGGAGCTATCAAGATTTGTGACCGGTTCGAACGAAGGTTCATGCCGGTATCGCACTAAATTATATAATTTCCCCTTGTTTGGGGCACCAGAACGTTAATAAAAAGCATATTCACCTATCCCTACTTCAATAGAGACACAAAAAAACTCACGCGGCTGATTCTCGACCGCTATAAATACCGGACACTCGCGAAAACGAATAAAAGTCGTGGAATACGAATCGCGGACACGATTGCGCGATCCGTATTATTTGTTTTGATGATGATTCATTCATCAATTTAGTTGGATGAAACCATCATCATTTTTGACATTTTCCCCGATGTTCGCACCAAGGCTATGCATCATGCAGGTATAGCCCAATTCGAATCAGGGTGGTGTGTGTATTAGAGGGATGTGAGTTAAAAAGCCACGCATCTTCGATCTCGAATTGAATAATAAAATTTTATTTCGCATAATTTTGGGTTTGTGGTTAAACCAGGGATGGTTCGTTTGATTCCGAAGGGAATCATTTTGATTTGTTTAAATTATGCGAAAGACATTCTTTGGTCCCTCTCAAACGTTTCTTTTGCCATATACGAAGCGTTTTGAGGCGAAAAGGGAAGAATATAAAAATGTTTTGTCAGGAATGTATGTGAGTGGGAGAAACGATGATGTGTTAAGCGGTACTGTATGTGTGAATGTATGAGTGTGGAATCGAACAGTGAATGAATGATCGTGTGAGTGGTTAGATAAAAATGCTTTGGGGTTAATTCGAAGTGCTTATCGGAATGTGAATGATCGAGTAGGCCAGTGATTGGGGATGAATGAATGGGATAATTGCATGAATGTCTTTGGATTGAAACCCCAGCACAAGCGTATAGTACTGGTACCGTTGGGACACGAAAGACATTTCTGGACAGTCGATGAAAAGAACAATATAATGCCGACAACCGTTCCCTTGCAAGTTGAAACATTGAAAATTGTCAATGTCACTTGCAGAATTCTGGGAATTTCGAGTTGTGACCGATCTTGTTTTCAGATTGGATTTAGGGTTCAACCCATGGCCGGATAGTGACAATGGCTGACAGCCTCTCGCTCCGCGTATGCTGCCAGTATTATCAGACGAAACACAGGCAAACATTTCACCAATGAGGACATCCGGTCGATTATTTATTTTGACATGAATTATAGATAAATAGCGGACGAAATAATTAGGTGTAGTTAGTTTTTTTGTATATTTATTTCATTTCGTTTATTATTATTGTATCGGTGTTAGGTGTTAGGTTAGAAAAAAATTGTTTCCAATTTTTTTCCACCCGGTGTGGGCGAGATTGTAACCCCTCAGGGTAACAATTTAACACTGGGTGAAAATATACCTATATGTACGTACTCTCTCCGTAGAGTGTATTGTTATTGCAACATAACTCACCGCTGTTCATTATGCTCGTTCATGTTTTTGATGTAAATTTCGTTTAAATAATAGTCCATGAACGTTGTCATTAGTCCAGACAGGGGTAGTAATTTTTGTTGCGTATTTGTAAATCAATAGCATAGGGTTTAGTGAGGTTACGCTCTCCTTTCGCTGCAAAAGTGGTCTGACTGTGCTGGGGTATAGCGATGACAGCCATGCTGCGGTGCGTTTTTTGGTGTTTGTTTTGGGTCTAGTGAGAAAGGGGACCATCGAGGAGAGAAGGAAGTGACGAACCACGGCAGTGAACAGACGCCCAAATATTCGATCTTTTTGGGACAGTTTCCCACCACTAGTGCCAGTGAGGTAGAGTGTGCGCGTGCGACGGCAAGTTATACCGTCGAAAGTGCCGGCCCGTGGTTCGGGCACACGTAAGTACGGTGTTTATTTGCCATAAGGGGATAGCTAATCGCTAAGGAGTGCTCTCGCTTCCCCGGCTAAACGAGAAGGAGTCAAAACACCGACTGTTCTCACTGTGGAGGATCAGTCGGCCTTTCTGGGAGGACCCAGGCATGTTGGAAGAATTAAATATTTCTTTAGGCTGAATTGTTCTTGAAAAATGTTTTAGTCTTGAAAAAGATTGATTGAGTAGAAAAAGTAGGTAGTCTTGAGAAAGACTAATTGTCGAAAAAATATAGGTAGTCTTGAGAAAGACTGATCGAGCGAAAATATAGGTAGTCTTGAGAAAGACTGTTGATGTTGAAAAACTCTAGGTAAACCAGGAGCTATCAAGATTTGTGACCGGTTCGAACGAAGGTTCAAGCCGGTATCGCACTCAATTATATAATTTCCCCTTGTTTGGGGTACCAGAACGTTAATAACAAGCATATTCACCTATCCCTACTTCGATAGGGACACAAAAAAATTCGCGCGGCTGATTCTCGACCGCTATAAATACCGGACACTCGCGAAAACGAATAAAAGTCGTGGAATACGAATTGCGGACACGATTGCGCGATCCGTATTATTTATTTTGATGATGATTCATTCATCAATTTAGTTGGATGAAACCATCATCATTTTTGACATTTTCCCCGATGTTCGCACCAAGGTTATGCATCATGCAGGTATAGCCCGATTCGAATCAGGGTGGTGTGTGTGTTAGAGGGATGTGGGTTAAAAAGCGCCACGCATCTTCGATCTCGAATCGAATAATAAAATTTTATTTCGCATAATTTTGGGTTTGTGGTTAAACCAGGGGTGGTTCGTTTGATTCCGAAGGGAATCATTTTGATTTGTTTAAATTATGCGAAAGACATTCTTTGGTCCCTCTCAAACGTTTCTTTTGCCATATACGAAGCGTTTTGAGGCAAAAAGAGACGAATATAAAAATGTTTTGTCCGGAATGTCTGTGAGTGGGAGAAACGATGATGTGTTAAGCGGTATTGTATGTGTGAATGTAGAATGTATGAGTGTGGAATCGAACAGTGAATGAATGCTCGTGTGAGTGGTTAGATAAAAATGCTTTGGGGTTAATTCGAAGTGCTTATCGGTATGTGAATGATCGAGTAGACCAGTGATTGGGGATGAAAGAAATGGGATAATTGTATGAATGTCTTTGGATTGAAACCCCAGCACAAGCGTATAGTAGTGGTACCGTTGGGACACGAAAGACATTTCTGGACAGTCGATGAAAAGAACAATATAATGCCGACAACCGTTCCCCTGCAAATTGAAACATTGAAAATTGTCAATGTCACTTGCAGAATTTTGGGAATTTCGAGTTGTGGCCGATCTTGTTTTCAGATTGGATTTAGGGTTCAACCCATAGCCGGATAGTGACAATGGCTGATAGCCTCTCGCTCCGCGTATGCTGCCAGTATTATCAGACGGAACACAGGCAAACATTTCACCAATGAGGACATCCGGTCGATTAGTTTTTTTTACATGAATTGTAGATAAATAGCGGACGAAATAATTAGGTGTAGTTAGTTTTTTGTATATTTATTTATTTCATTTTGTTTAGTATTATTGTATTAGGTGTTAGATTAGAAAAAATATTGCTGCCAATGTTTTTTTCCACCCGGTGTGGGCGAGATTGTAACCCGTCAGGGTAACAATTTAACACTGGGTGAAAATATACCTATTTGTGCGTACTCTCTCCGTAGAGTGTATTGTTATTGCAACATAACTCACCGCTGTTCATTATGTTCCTTCATGTTTTACATTTCTTATAAAAGAAATGTATAGAATTCGCTCAAACTTTTAAGAATTTTTCCGAGGCCCGGAGGGCCGAGTCTTATATGCCAATCGACTCAGCTCGACGATTTGGGACAATGTCTGTGTGTGTGTGTGTGTGTGTGTGTGTGTGTGTGTGTGTGTGTGTGTGTGTGTGTGTGTGTGTGTGTGTGTGTGTGTAACGGACAAATTCTCATTCGTGTTTCTCAGCGATGGCTGAACCGATCTTATCCAAACCAATTTTAAATGAAAGAACGAAAAAACAGTATGAACGCTATTAATATGTTTTCTATTCTGATGTTTAATTTCCAAGATATAAATGTTTGAATGTATAAAAATGGCGTTCTTTGCAGTTTTTTTTTAAATTATCTGCCGAAATTGACAACATAGATAACCAATTTAGAGTTTTTAGACAGCTTTAACGAATACCTTTCGAACAAGCTATAGATTGTTGAAATCGGACTATTATCAAAAGAGATATTTAGCATTAAATGCGGACGAAAGATTTTTATCATTTCCCATTGCCAGAAATATGACCAAAAACATGTAATCTATTATTAACGCCAAAACGGCTTATTTTAGGTCAATAGTATCTTTGGAGAATTTAATGTAGATAATATGCCCTTTCTTTTGGTATTGTGCTTTTGCTGATTAATCCCCCTATGAGTGAGATATTTTCACAAATTTTCTTGGAAGTGATTATATCGAAATGATGTCTTCAGCAAATTTGTTGCTCTTACTTTTGCGAATAACTTTACTAAAGATTTTAAATATCTATTTTGAATACTTTAAAAGTTATGGCTTGTTGTTTGTTGATTACTCTTTGTCGCCTATTTATTGTTCAATATAGTAATAATCCATTGAAATAAGTTAAACATTATTTCGATAAAACGAATTATGTATTTCATTTTTCTATCTAAAACCGCTAGAAATAATCACCGAACACTTCCAAGTTGTCTGGAAGGAACTTGATAACTTATCAGTACAAAAATGTTCATTTGTGCGAACCTTCTGACTGCAATTTTTCTAACTTATAACCATCGGATCGATCTGAAACATATCGAAAAATGAAAAGCGAAATAAATAACTCCAAGCAACGGCGTAGCCAAGAGAAGATTTTGGGGTTTAACACCATACAACCTCCCCTCACCACACCCAAAAAAAAATATTGGATTGAAGTTGAAAATTTATTGATGCAGACTGATTTAATTCAATATTACAATAACAATTATCTGATCCGTAGATTGATAACCTGTTGTTGTAAACATCATGAGGACTTTTGATAAATTGTCGGAATGGGGTCCTGATATGTAACTGATCTATTGGTCCTGATTTCACAGTTGTCTAATAGCATCAATATCAAATTCCTGCCTGAAAACATTCCAATAGAAAATTCCAGAGTTCTGTAATCAATCATAATCCTCAGATTTATTTTCAAATTGAGCTTGTTTTTGTAGAAATGTACTGTAATAAGGGTCTTTATTTAATAGGAAGCGAAGTTAAAATTGATTTAATGTCCATGAAACATAGAACAGCTCACCAAAAAAAAAATACATAACTTTCAACATTTGCCAAAAATGTTTTTGCCTTTCTCATTCACTCTAAAATTCGTCAATCTAATCCCGAACCGAAGGGCCGAGTGTCATATGCCAATCGACTGAGTTCGTCGAGATCGAAAAATGTCTGTGTGTGTCTGTATGTGTGTATGTGTGTATGTGGAAAAAATGTGACCTCTGTTTCTCAGAGATGGCTGGACCGATTTGCACAAAGTTAGTCTCAAATGAAAGGTACAACCTTCCCATCGGCTGCTATTGAATTTTTTATTGATTGTACTTCCGGTTCCGAAGTTACGAGTTGAAGAGTGCAATCACACAGCAAATTCCTATATAAACTGAAATGAAAAATTTCCAAAATCAAATTTGTATTTTTGATGCCAAATGACTTTAAAATGCATGAAACATTGAGATGTTTGACAAAAATTGACTTCTTTGGACTTTGGTACATTTTTGCCTTTCTCATATAGAAAGGTTATGCAATCACTACAAAAATCGTCAATCATGCCGACGCGGAGGGAGTATGCAGTGAGGGGTTGCTACTTTAAAATTAAAACTAGTTTAAAATTTCTTAACAAGTTGAAAATTTTCGGCAGGACCTGGACCTCCCGGATCTTTCTCCATGATCCGCCGCTGGTTTCAAGCGATGTTTCAGTATCACATAGTATCTCAAGATCGTGGCTGTCGATTCATTATATGTATGTGCAAATCGTACTGAACATGTAATATTCATTTCCACCATTGTATTGAACATAACCAGGAATCGTAGTCTGGACAAATGAGACAAGCACAATTGCACCACTATGTGGATTAAAACAGGTTTTTATTTTGGGAATGCGTCGCGTTGAGACGAAAACGTAATATGATTAATAACGAGGATAACACTTTCCAAATGTAGAGAGAAGTTTATGAAAAATTAGGATTTCCATTCGACTCTAGCAGGTCCTGATCGATTTTGATGAGCGTTTGATTTTTGTTGTATGACCAATTATATGTATAGGTCAAATGTTTAAAAACAGTAATTTAAGGTCAAGATAGCATCATTTTGAAACCGCCAATTTCGGAGGTTTAGTATCTTCGATGAGTTTTACAAACGTTAAACAGCGCAACATTTGATAAAATAATTTTGACGGTATATCGTCCAAGAAGTATTTATGGTGAATTTTCTCAGGTTAATATTCATGACTGCAATAGAGTCTCAACAAATTCGCTAAAGACACGAACTCTGTTACTATTTTCTGAAAAATTAATTCTGCATAATTTGAAAACTTCAAAAATTACGGTTTCGGAATTATGCCGTTTGGACAGTATGATCGATTTTCACCAAACCGAATATCTGGCTACGTAGTAGAAACAAAGCTGTTCTACACTCGTTCAAAAGAAACTTCTTCGAATGCTGAATATCTATTATAACACATTGAAACCCCGATTTTATCAGCCAAATATGAACATATGTTTGATGGGCTCTAGCAGACGAACAAGACTGAATTCGAGTAAATCCTTTCTTGAGCATGTTTTCCTTATCATGAAGATATGCGAAATATGCGAAAATAAAAAGTTCATCATAATCAGAAGTAGTTACCAGACTACATCAAGGAACGAGAAGAATATTAACAGCTTCAGTTTATTATAAAGAAAAAAAATTGCCCGATTTAGTCAATGTCCCCATTTTGTCAGCCTAAAATACACCATGAGACTGATAAAAATGGGTCTTTATTGTATATATTATTCGCTGTGTTTCACATTAATAGGTACATTTCTTTTTTGGAGATTTTTTTATTGCATCGAGCTACAACAATTATTAGGTAGTTTTCAAGGGGTTACTTTATAGACTTCTTCCAAAATTTGGCGGACCTATTCCAATTCGTATACCAATTAATTGGTATACTTAAGGGTTTATATGTTGCAGATAGAGAAAATACTGAAATTTTCAGCTTTTTTCCTACACAATATTACGAAAGCTTATTAAACAATTTTTCCTAATAAGTTTGTGAAAATTATAAACTATTTGAATTTTTTTAATAGTTTTATTTTTGATTTAACCGTGATTTTTTAATAAATAGTGACCATCGCTTCACAACGTAGTCTATTTTTCATGGCTTGCGGTGAACACGATCTCTCGAATTGCTGAACTGAAAATTATGGAATAGAAATTAATTTTTAGTATTCTTTACAGATCCGTTGGTGCCCTAAAAGAATTTCGCTAGATTTTCAGAGCACTGTGCACCCATTGCATTAACGCAAGTGACGGAAGGTTATCGAAAAGTTTCGTGAAAATGAAAATTCCAGTAATGATGATGATTTTCCCAAACGGTTCGTTTTCGTGAGGTTTTTATTTGTTCTTTGGCATTAGGATTAGCGATAATAATTCAAATCAAGGATACTACTGGGAAGCCAGCTTTGGAAAAAGTCGATTTTTTCGCTTTCCCATTGATTTGGTTTGAGATTTCTAGCACTGATGTTGTCCTATGCTGATTTGAGCGATTTTCTGAGTCCTGCCACTATCCCATGTAATATGTGTTATCAAAAACGCTTTTAATCCACCTAACAGTGTGATGAGACATTTCTTATAACTCTTATCACTCTCTTCGGATATTATATCGTTTGAGAACATTTAGAACTTGATGCTTCGCGATGTTTTTGATAACACATACTACATGGGATAGTGGCAGGACTCAGAGAATCGCTCAAATCAGCATAGGACAACATCAGTGCTAGAAATCTCAAACCAAATCAATGGGAAAGCGAGAAAATGGCCCATAAAATAGACATACAAACGAATTATTGTTAATGCTCTGTTAATAAAATATCTAAATTGTAGTGGGAAAACTGAATTTTCCTGAAGGGGTTATATATTGTACTGAGCCAAAAAAATCGAAATTTTTTTTTGAATCGATTTGAAGTTTATACTTTACTCAAATTTCCAACGCGACTGAGAACTAAGAAATCAACGCTTTTTCTTGAAAAAAGCGATACTAGCAGTGACACTATTCAAAGAAAATCAACAGTGAATATTTCCAGACTTGGTTTTTTTCCTATTTAAGAACTATTGTGTTTTTTACATCCTAGATTGCATGATTCAGTGATCGAAACCAAAAACTTCATAAAGTATTTGAAATTATTAAATTAAAATTTGCTTTTGCTATTGAAATTGACAAAATGACTTTGGCGATTGTTTACTTTTTCGGTCCCACCTATCAGCGTTGAAGTATCCCCCTTGCGCTTTTTTACAAAAAATACCGTTCTACACCACCGATTTCGTTCGTGTTTTTTCAATGGCGATCATTGTTACTATTTACAGCTGGTATCAGCTTGATAATCCTAAAAAATACGAAAATAACAGTTTCACATCTAAACTGCTAGCAACAAAATTATCGCCCTGTTTGTTTGCATGGAGCGTGGAGGGCGAAACTTTAAATTACAAAAATACAGTTTCGCCCGTTGTATTTTTTGCTGTAGTTTAAGAAAGCAATATCGTAGAATCCAAATTTTTAGGTTAATTTGTTGCGTTTCCTTCATTCGCATGTATGAAAAAAGCTTTATGTTTACATTGATAAGTATCGCCCTTTTCACAAAAAAGCGTTGAAATGAAATCGCAGCTCCTGATATCACGCTATCTCTGAAGTTCCTGAATTACAGGGTGATACGTACGATCACGCAGCAAATCCCGATTCTAACGAATTCTGCGATGAATGTAAAAAGGTGATTTTTTTCCAAAATGTAAACACAACTGTTGAATTTGTAGATCTAGGTCCCCAACAGTCATTCAAAGTCTCTTTGGCCAAACTGGCCACCATCGACGGATCCGGAAGCATCCAAAGTCAGAATAACGGTTATATTGGTTTCTCGAAAATGGCTAGATTTGCTCAACTTAGTCTCAAATGAAAGGTGTTGCGTCCCCAGAAACTGATATTAAATTCCATCTCCATCCGACTTCCAGCACCGGAGTTACGGGTTGTGGAGGTCGATCACATAGAAAACTCCGATTCAAACCGATACCGCGATGAATGCAAAAAGGTGCTCTTATATATACTTACCAAGTGTAATAAGAATGAAAGACATTTCCATAAAGTTATATTGTACGAATAGGGTTGCCACCCCTCCGAGTTTGACCCGGAGACTCCGGTTTTCTGGAGCGATCTCTGGGCCTCCGGGTTTTACATCAATTTCTCCGGGTTTGGTGGGAAGAAGCATCTAGTATCAATTTTTTGGAATTAATTGATTCTCCTTTTTTATTAACGACTTATAGTGAGTCAATCTTTTTCCTTTTTTATATTGTAACGACATATAATTAGCAAGGGACTGGAAGGTGAAGTATTTTTCAAATATTAAGAGCCATAGTACTCAAGGGAGAGCAAGGATTTGAAGAAAGAAAGTTTAGAAAAGCGTGGAGTAGGGTCAATGAACAAGCTTAGAGTTTCCCGGTTACTTAGCTTTTTGTCTTCTGCAGCGCAGTAGTCAGGATCTTTTGGCATTAAATGCGAATCACCTGAGTCTGCGGCATGTCCGGACAAGCGTAAAGTCAATTTAATGACCTATGCTGTCGGAGCCGAATTGATTCTTTACAAAATATTTGAAAGTCATAGTTAACTATTACTCTGGTTTAGAATTATTTTTCCCGACTAATCCTTCGTTTCAAGGTGGCGAAGATGAGTTCACCAAATATTTCTGATTTGTTTCACAAAACAATGAAAATGAAAAACAAATAAAATTTACTACAAATTAAGGAAAGTAATATTTCGCTATGTGCTAAAATTGAAATGTTGCATTCTACTAAGTCACTTAAAATGGTGCAAAAAGTTATTTTGCTGCAAATTTTACCTAATCTATTCACTGTTAGTGGTGCTTATCACCAGCTGCACTAAGGTATGGCAGATTTCATCTAATCCAACTGAGTAGGTCAACATCAAACGAGTTCTTCCGGCGTTGTTGCTACTCCTGCAAGGACCCTTTTGTTGCGACCTCTGGTAATGAATAAACGACACCACATAGTGCTTCCTGTGTGATACCGCAGCCCTACCTCCTTTAAGGACGATTCAGACGATACATCAGCTTCCGTCAACGGAACGTCACCGTTCCGTCAGGATAAGTTACATGCAGTTAAATGGAGGCATTCACACACAACATCAACGGCACGGAACGTTTTGACGTACGGCACGTGTGAACGGGCGCAAGAGAAAAGTATTTAACTTATCCTGACGGAACGGTGACGTTCCGTTGACGTTGACGGAAGCAGATGTATCGTCTGAGTCGCGCTTTAGTCTCCTTTTCCTGTTAGTTGTGGAGGAGAACGATGCTCGTGCGACTTATCCTCCACAGTGAGAGTAGCTGGCGATTTTGTATTCTTGACACTTAGGCGGGGAAGTGAAATACTGTACCAGATTAAACCGATAAAACCGTTCTCAAACGTGAAAAATTTACAGCTTTACTTTAACGTAGTTATAAAAAGCGATTAAAGTGCTCTAAAATGCCGAGCAATCGCTTTGATTCCAATTTCTGTATCGTTCCACTCAAAATTCACCATCCCCCAGGTCAGTAAAAATCTCCGGGTCAAAGCCTCTCCAGAGGTGGCAACCCTATGTACGAACCAGCTATTAAATCATAGTTTGGAGAAATGAGAAAGGCACAATTGCACCTCTAGGTGGATTAAAACAGGTTTTTTTAAATAACAATGATAGTTTTCAATGTCCTCTAACTCAGAAGGTTGCAAAAACTAGCAGCTAAATTTGTACTCTTTTGAAAGTGCATCAAAAATACTATAAAATATTTCAAAATCAAAGTCAGCATTTTTGCCCTTCGATGTCAAATATAAACAACAACACCACGAGTCGTGACAGTTTAATTGGTATCAATCTCATTCATGAATCGAATCGCAGTAGCCGACGACTGCTTTGATCAACGCGTGTAGTGCTTTGTATTATTAGTGCTGTTAAAATGGATAAAATAAAGTTGTTCGAGCTCTGGAAAGTGGCCAAAGGTGAAAATAAAAATAAAATAAAAGTTGTGTTTGAGGAAATAATGAGATAATTTGATGTGGGACAAAATGAAAAAAATAAGTTCACTCAGAATGCAAAAGCTGTAACAATTAAAACATGTAAAAGGTTTGATCAATTTTGGAAAGACAGTAATCGAATTGCGACGAAAGTGCTCGATAAAAATTCGAAATATTTTGAGAAGCCGTTAACAGTTCCTACAAAAGATTCAAACTGCACTTCCTCCCAAACCAGCATTCACAGAAATTCGTCGCTTACTTAGAACAGAATGAAGGGTAATCCTTAATTCATTTGCTTTTTAAGGCAAAATGCGCTACATTTTATATTATGTCAACACTTCCATTACCAACAAGTTTCATGAGCGAACAAGGAGCTGAGGCTCGGAACGATCGACTGAGTCACGGTAGAAATTGTTCAAGAGTCGCGAACATGGAGGATGTTTTCTTTAGAGCAATGGACTCGTCTAATCCGGTTCTTGCAGTTAGAAGATCCCGATACAGTAAACGCACTGAAATAAGTTCAATATTAAATGAGTTAGCACTTTGAGAAAAGAGACACGATTCAGATAACTATAACGACGACGATGCTGATGATGTTGATGATTGTGATTATAATAATTATGAGGATGACGATGATAATAAAGTAGTTACGTAGAATAGTAAAATAAATATCTGTCTGAGCCTAACGTTTTCAATATTTGTGTACATATATTTGACAAGCTCAAAAAATCATTTAACAACTCGACTTTTTGATCTAGTAAAGCAGGTTCTAAATGGCAATGACCAGACCCTTAAAAACAGCCGTATGCTGATGTCATTTAATCATAATGTTGATGTCAACATTTTTCGCTGAATGACAAAAAAGCAAAAGTTGATTTTGAGATATTTTACAGTATTTTTGATGCACCTTCGAAAGAGTACAAATTTAGCTGCTAGTTTTTGCAACCTTCTGAGTTAGAGGTCATTGAAAACTATCATTTTTATTTAAAAAAATGATCGTAATTCGATAACGAAAAATGATATCGATTCACATTCTTCAGCAGAAATATGCGCAATGAAAAGTACTAAAATTGCTTCATAGAGAGTATGAAGATAGACTAACTATTTAAAAAGTTATAGTTAAAAAACTGACTTTTTCAGAAACACTAAAATGACACCCTAAGATAAAGAAGAAAAATAATTATAACATGAAAACCGATAATGCTATAATGCTATAACTTTGATGCATTTGAAAATGTTACTTGAAAAACATTTTTCTACAACTTTGCTGAAGTAAGTACCTTGCTATACCATTTAGTTCTAAACATAATTTTTCGAAAATAATGTTTGAGAGGACCACCCTAGCTACATTTTGCTTTAAAAGTAAGAAAATTTAATTTCCAAAAATATTCTCTCAGACATAATTTCTCTAAAATGAACGGTTTGGAAGTTATTGATTTTTGTACCGAAGAACCGCCCTTGTGACCCATAGTGGAATGGTGGGTTTTTTAAAGAAAAAGCGTTGATTTCTTAATTCTCAGTCGCGTTGGAAATTTGAGTAAAGTATAAACTTCAAATCGATTAAAAAAAATCGATTTTTTTTTGGCTCAGTACAATATACATAACCCCTTTAGAAAAATCAGTTTTCCCACCACAATGCATTGATTGAGGAATTTAGATATTTTATTAACAGAGCATTAGCAATAATTCGTTTGTATGTCTATTTTATGGGCCATTTTTTCGCCTTCCCATTGATTTGGTTTGAGATTTCTAGCACTGATGTTGTCCTATGCTGATTTGAGTGATTCTCTGAGTCCTGCCACTATCCCATGTAGTATGTGTTATCAAAAACATCGCGAAGCATCAAGTTCTAAATGTTCTCAAACGATATAATATCCGAAGAGAGTGATAAGAGTTATAAGGAATGTCTCATCACACTGTTAGGTGGATTAAAAGCGTTTTTTGGTCAAACGTCGGTTCGACTTTACAGTCATCCAACGCAATTTGACAGTCTTTATGTAAATATTTTTCCGTTCTACTAAGGGACATTTCTCAATAAAATTTCGAAATAAATTTTATATACATTTATATTTATTCTTTATCTATACATGGTGATATATTATTCGCTGATTTCGCTCATTTATTTATTATTTATTTATTTATTGCATGTTCATTAATATTGTTAAGAAATCGTTCCAATTATCACATTGTTATTTATTCATACTCGTCTAACTCGTGCTATATCGGTTACATCATTTGCTATAACGTCTATACAATACAATCGATTAAAAAAAACCTGTTTTAATCCACCTAGCGGTGCAATTGTGCCTTTCTCATTTCTCTAAACTATGGCACGGAGGCTTTTTATGTTCAACATACTTGTGGAAATGTCCATTACATTCTTAGTACACTTTGCACTTATACACAATGGCATGCCAGCCACGAACTTGATGAGCTACGTGTCGACGGTGAAACACTTGAAACAAAAAAATATCATACTCCATTAGTCTAATCACCATTAGATCAATGTTATCTGCTTGCTAACTCATTTTGTCATGCAGGGGTGGGTATGTGAGGAGGACGAAAGTCCCATGAACGAACGACTCTCCAGCTTAAATTGGTATGCTTTGTGATATAGTGGTGGTTTAAAGATGATGGGGTTGAAAGGGAGGGGTATGAGGGCTGGATGGGGTGGTGGTCTGAGTGATGATTTAAGGAGATTTTTAAAGGAGGGGAGAGAACATTAGAGGGGGGTGTAACCCCTCTCCGTAAACCATCAACTACGCCCCTGTTAAAATCCAGAAACCTTATGCGAGTCGAAAAAAAAAATTAGGTTGACGGGATTAGGTTGACGTTTTTCAGAGTGATTGCATAACCTTTCTATATGAGAAAGGCAAAAATGTGCCAAAATCCAAAAAAGTGAATCGTCGTCAAATTTTTTTTCGAGTTTGCATCAAATCTCGACGTTTCATGCACCTTGAACACATTTAGCATCAAAAATAATAATTCTATTTTTAATTTTTCCTATAGCTTATATGAGAAGTTTCTGTGTGGCCGCACTCTGAAACCCGTAATTCCGGAACCAGAATTCCGATCGATCCAAAATTCAATAGCAGCCGATGGGAAGGTTGCACCTTTCATTTGAGACTAAGTTTGGGCAAATCGGTCCAGCCATCTCTGAGAAAAATGAGTGACATTATTTGACACATACGCACATACATACACACACACACACATACACACACATACATACATACACACACATACAGACTTTTTCCGATCTCGACGAACTGAGTCGAATGGGATATGACACTCGGCCCTTCGGGCCGGGATTAGGTTGACGTTTTTCAGAGTGATTGCATAACCTTTCTATATGAGAAAGGCAAAAATGTGCCAAAATCCAAAAAAGTGAATCGTCGTCAAATTTTTTTTCGAGTTTGCATCAAATCTCGACGTTTCATGCACCTTGAACACATTTAGCATCAAAAATAATAATTCTATTTTTAATTTTTCCTATAGCTTATATGAGAAGTTTCTGTGTGGCCGCACTCTGAAACCCGTAATTCCGGAACCAGAATTCCGATCGATCCAAAATTCAATAGCAGCCGATGGGAAGGTTGCACCTTTCATTTGAGACTAAGTTTGGGCAAATCGGTCCAGCCATCTCTGAGAAAAATGAGTGACATTATTTGACACATACGCACATACATACACACACACACACACATACACACACATACATACATACACACACATACAGACTTTTTCCGATCTCGACGAACTGAGTCGAATGGGATATGACACTCGGCCCTCCGGGCCGGGATTAGGTTGACGTTTTTCAGAGTGATTGCATAACCTTTCTATATGAGAAAGGCAAAAATGTGCCAAAATCCACAAAAGTGAATCGTCGTCAAATTTTTTTTCGAGTTTGCATCAAATCTCGACGTTTCATGCACCTTGAACACATTTAGCATCAAAAATAATAATTCTATTTTTAATTTTTCCTATAGTTTATATGAGAAGTTTCTGTGTGGCTGCACTCTGAAACCCGTAATTCCGGAACCAGAATTCCGATCGATCCAAAATTCAATAGCAGCCGATGGGAAGGTTGCACCTTTCATTTGAGACTAAGTTTGGGCAAATCGGTCCAGCCATCTCTGAGAAAAATGAGTGACATTATTTGACACATACGCACATACATACACACACACATACACACGCATACATACATAAACACACACATACAGACTTTTTCCGATCTCGACGAACTGAGTCGAATGGGATATGACACTCGGCCCTCCGGGCTGGGATTAGGTTGACGTTTTTCAGAGTGATTGCATAACCTTTCTATATGAGAAAGGCAAAAATGTGCCAAAAACCAAAAAAGTGAATCGTCGTCAAATTTTTTTTCGAGTTTGCATCAAATCTCGACGTTTCATGCACCTTGAACACATTTAGCATCAAAAATAAAAATTCTATTTTTAATTTTTCCTACAGTTTATATGAGAAGTTTCTGTGTGGCCGCACTCTGAAACCCGTAATTCCGGAACCAGAATTCCGATCGATCCAAAATTCAATAGCAGCCGATGGGAAGGTTGAACCTTTCATTTGAGACTAAGTTTGGGCAAATCGGTCCAGCCATCTCTGAGAAAAATGAGTGACAATATTTGACACATACGCACATACATACACACACATACACACACATACACACACATACACACATACAGACTTTTTCCGATCTCGACGAACTGAGTCGAATGGGATATGACACTCGGCCCTCCGGGCTGGGATTAGGTTGACGTTTTTCAGAGTGATTGCATAACCTTTCTATATGAGAAAGTCAAAAATGTGCCAAAAACCAAAAAGTGAATCGTCGTCAAATTTTTTTTCGAGTTTGCATCAAATCTCGACGTTTCATGCACCTTGAACACATTTAGCATCAAAAATAAAAATTCTATTTTTAATTTTTCCTATAGTTTATATGAGAAATTTCTGTGTGGCCGCACTCTGAAACCCGTAATTCCGGAACCAGAATTCCGATCGATCCAAAATTCAATAGCAGCCGATGGGAAGGTTGAACCTTTCATTTGAGACTAAGTTTGGGCAAATCGGTCCAGCCATCTCTGAGAAAAAAGAGTGACATTATTTGACACATACGCACATACATACACACACACACACACACACACATACACACATACACACACATACAGACTTTTTCCGATCTCGACGAACTGAGTCGAATGGGATATGACACTCGGCCCTCCGGGCTGGGATTAGGTTGACGTTTTTCAGAGTGATTGCATAACCTTTCTATATGAGAAAGGCAAAAATGTGCCAAAAACCAAAAAAGTGAATCGTCGTCAAATTTTTTTTTCGAGTTTGCATCAAATCTCGACGTTTCATGCACCTTGAACACATTTAGCATAAAAAAATCTATTTTTAATTTTTCCTATAGTTTATATGAGAAATTTCTGTGTGGCCGCACTCTGGAACCCGTAATTCCGGAACCAGAATTCCGATCGATCCAAAATTCAATAGCAGCCGATGGGAAGGTTGCACCTTTCATTTGAGACTAAGTTTGGGCAAATCGGTCCAGCCATCTCTGAGAAAAATGAGTGACATTATTTGACACATACGCACATACATACACACACATACACATACATACATACACACACGCACATACACACACATACATACACACATACACACACACATACAGACTTTTTCCGATCTCGACAAACTGAGTCGAATGGGATATGACACTCGGCCCTCCGGGCCGGGATTAGGTTGACGTTTTTCAGAGTGATTGCATAACCTTTCTATATGAGAAAGGCAAAAATGTGCCAAAAACCAAAAAAGTGAATCGTCGTCAAATTTTTTTTCGAGTTTGCATCAAATCTCGACGTTTCATGCACCTTGAACACATTTAGCATCAAAAATAAAAATTCTATTTTTAATTTTTCCTATAGTTTATATGAGAAATTTCTGTGTGGCCGCACTCTGAAACCCGTAATTCCGGAACCAGAATTCCGATCGATCCAAAATTCAATAGCAGCCGATGGGAAGGTTGCACCTTTCATTTGAGACTAAGTTTGGGCAAATCGGTCCAGCCATCTCTGAGAAAAATGAGTGACATTATTTGACACATACGCACATACATACACACACACATACACACACATACACATACACACATACATACACACATACACACACATACAGACTTTTTCCGATCTCGACGAACTGAGTCGAATGGGATATGACACTCGGCCCTCCGGGCCAGGATTAGGTTGACGTTTTTCAGAGTGATTGCATAACCTTTCTATATGAGAAAGGCAAAACCTGTTTTAATCCACCTAGCGGTGCAATTGTGCCTTTCTCATTTCTCTAAACTATGGCACGGAGGCTTTTTATGTTCAACATACTTGTGGAAATGTCCATTACATTCTTAGTACACTTTGCACTTATACACAATGGCATGCCAGCCACGAACTTGATGAGCTACGTGTCGACGGTGAAACACTTGAAACAAAAAAATATCATACTCCATTATCCTAATCAGCATTAGATCAATGTTATCTGCTTGCTAACTCATTTTGTCATGCAGGGGTGGGTATGTGAGGAGGACGAATGTCCCATGAACGAACGACTCTCCAGCTTAAATTGGTATGCTTTGTGATATAGTGGTGGTTTAAAGATGATGGGGTTGAAAGAGAGGGGTATGAGGGCTGGATGGGGTGGTGGTCTGAGGGATGATTTAAGGAGATTTTTAAAGGAGGGGAGAGAACAGTAGAGGGGGGGGGGTGTAACCCCTCTCCGTAAACCATCAACTACGCCCCTGTTAAAATCCAGAAACCTTATGCGAGTCGAAAAAAAAATTTTAGGTTGACGGGATTAGGTTGACGTTTTTCAGAGTGATTGCATAACCTTTCTATATGAGAAAGGCAAAAATGTGCCAAAATCCAAAAAAGTGAATCGTCGTCAAATTTTTTTTCGAGTTTGCATCAAATCTCGACGTTTCATGCACCTTGAACACATTTAGCATCAAAAATAATAATTCTATTTTTAATTTTTCCTATAGTTTATATGAGAAGTTTCTGTGTGGCCGCACTCTGAAACCCGTAATTCCGGAACCAGAATTCCGATCGATCCAAAATTCAATAGCAGCCGATGGGAAGGTTGCACCTTTCATTTGTGACTAAGTTTGGGCAAATCGGTCCAGCCATCTCTGAGAAAAATGAGTGACATTATTTGACACATACGCATATACATACACACACACATACACACACACATACATACATACACACACACATACAGACTTTTTCCGATCTCGACGAACTGAGTCGAATGGGATATGACACTCGGCCCTCCGGGCCGGGATTAGGTTGACGTTTTTCAGAGTGATTGCATAACCTTTCTATATGAGAAAGGCAAAAATGTGCCAAAATCCAAAAAAGTGAATCGTCGTCAAAATTTTTTTCGAGTTTGCATCAAATCTCGTCGTTTCATGCACCTTGAACACATTTAGCATCAACAATAATAATTCTATTTTCAATTTTTCCTATAGTTTATATGAGAAGTTTCTGTGTGGCCGCACTCTGAAACCCGTAATTCCGGAACCAGAATTCCGATCGATCCAAAATTCAATAGCAGCCGATGGAAAGGTTGCACCTTTCATTTGAGACTAAGTTTGGGCAAATCGGTCCAGCCATCTCTGAGAAAAATGAGTGACATTATTTGACACATACGCACATACATACACACACACATACACACACACATACATACACACACACATACAGACTTTTTCCGATCTCGACGAACTGAGTCGAATGGGATATGACACTCGGCCCTCCGGGCCGGGATTGGGTTGTCGTTTTTCAGAGTGATTGCATAACCTTTCTATATGAGAAAGGCAAAAATGTGCCAAAATCCAAAAAAGTGAATCGTCGTCAAATTTTTTTTCGAGTTTGCATCAAATCTCGACGTTTCATGCACCTTGAACACATTTAGCATCAAAAATAATAATTCTATTTTTAATTTTTCCTATAGTTTATATGAGAAGTTTCTGTGTGGTCGCACTCTGAAACCCGTAATTCCGGAACCAGAATGCCGATCGATCCAAAATTCAATAGCAGCCGATGGGAAGGTTGCACCTTTCATTTGAGACTAAGTTTGGGCAAATCGGTCCAGCCATCTCTGAGAAAAATGAGTGACATTATTTGACACATACGCACATACACACACACATACACACACATACAGACTTTTTCCGATCTCGACGAACTGAGTCGAATGGGATATGACACTCGGCCCTCCGGGCCGGGATTACGTTGACGTTTTTCAGAGTGATTGCATAACCTTTCTATATGAGAAAGGCTAAAATGTGCCAAAATCCAAAAAAGTGAATCGTCGTCAAATTTTTTTTCGAGTTTGCATCAAATCTCGACGTTTTATGCACCTTGAACACATTTAGCATCAAAAATAATAATTCTATTTTTAATTTTTCCTATAGTTTATATGAGAAGTTTCTGTGTGGCCGCACTCTGAAACCCGTAATTCCGGAACCAGAATTCCGATCGATCCAAAATTCAATAGCAGCCGATGGAAAGGTTGCACCTTTCATTTGTGACTAAGCTTGGGCAAATCGGTCCAACCATCTCTGAGAAAAATGAGTGACATTATTTGACACATACGCACATACATACACATACACATACACACACACATACATACACACACATACAGACTTTTTCCGATCTCGACGAACTGAGTCGAATGGGATATGAAACTCGGCCCTCCGGACCGGGATGAGGTTGACGTTTTTCAGAGTGATTGCATAACCTTTCTATATGAGAAAGGCAAAAATTAAAAAAAATCGACTCTTTTTTTTATAATTAATTAATTTATTTAGGTCCAAATGCGGTAGCTCGACGAGGCCGATTGTTTGTTTTTTTTTACAATAAATAAAAAAAAACAGCTACGTTAAATTTTTGGTCTCGTTCAGGCGCAGCTTTCTGCTGCGTGTTGAGATCCTTTTTCTAGGAGGCGAAATATTGCCAGTGTTGTCTACTGCAAGTTGAGGTTCATTTCGTTTGTCTTTCGCGTTATCGTTCACGTCCATGTCCTCATCCGTACTACTTTCCTGCTGCTCGCAGTCGGATGTTCCAGTTTGTGTTTTACTCTTAAGGGTCGTTTTAGTATGTTCGTTATCGGCATTCGTTTCGTTGTTGTTGTTGGTGCTTGATCCATAGATGTTGGTTTTGCAACTGTTAGTGGTTTAGCGTAAGATGGTTGTGTGCTGATTTCAGTTGGATTTGAGTTTTCCTTAACAGTTTCTACGCAAGGTTTTCCAAGGTGCAGCTTCTTCGTGCAGAACTGGCACGTAGGAATTTGCCCTGGGTACGTGACTAGTGATGTTTGATGAATGAGAACATCGTCACTTCCTAACGCTGTGACGGTTATGTATGAGGGAATTGGCTTAGTCACACGCATTCTCACCACACGAACACCGTTAGGGATGCCCGGGAAAAAATTCCTCCAAGTCTCATGTGTAACGGAGTCTACTTCTCCGTATTTTTGCAAGCATTTTTTAATCGCGCCGTCAGGGGTACGCGTAGCCAAATCATGGACACGAACTTCTACAGCGCCGTTCTCGATGTATACGGGAATGCTATATTTAACATTGCCGCATTCGGCGGTGTGCTGCATGTTGTTTCGCGAGGCGAATGACTCAGCTTGGTTAATGTTGTTGAACGAAATCAGCACGCAACATTTGATATGATGCATTTGTAGGGTTTTCACTTCAGCCAGATTGAGTTTCATCTGAACTTTTAATAACTGTTCCACTTCCCGAATGGCTGGTCTTACGGGGCATTTCGAAAAATCAACAGCAACACAGTTCGGCCGTATCTGGGTTGCTTTTTGCTGGGCACCGTCACTCATTACTAAATCGCACAGTAGGTATAGGCTATTGTTATATGGACTGCTTGTGTGATAGGCACCGATTGATTTTTAGGTAGAATTGACTGTTTCACTTGCGCGGGACGATTTTTTGCTTCTGCTCAGGGCGAGATGTGAAGACAAACTGAAAAAAAATCGACTCTTCCCACATGCCGAAGATTTGAACCAAGAGGAGGTCGATTATGAGTTGATGATTCGAGAGCAACCAGAAGATGCATTCTTACAAGATCTTCAAGCGAAACAGAGACATTTGCGAAGTCTGTTCAGGGCAGATCAGGCCGAAGGTCGAAATTATCGGTCGACGATTAACATTATGCATGAAGTTGCGCATATTGAGGGACGAATTTCAATGTTAGAAACAGCTTTATCAAGAAAGGTGGAACAAAAACTGGAATCGAGAGTTCTTCATTATTGGTACAGGGTAAAAAAGGTGTTTGGCTAACAACGACGAAGAAAAAAAGATTCGTCAGGACCTGACTCGGCGAATCGAGAAGGTCATGCAGAATTTTCAATTTGGGCCACCGCTGTCTCCGTTTAAGAACAAGATAAATAGCATTATCCAAGAAGCTGAAGGGGCAGGGGGTACGCAAGATCAGAGGTTTCCCATTCCGGCTCCTACGCCATTAGATTTTAATCAGGCGCCTTCCGTCAATCCTCCACCAGACACAGGGAAAGGAGCCGTGCCTAAACGGCCAACGGAGCCACTTCTAGAAAAAGGTGCAGATGCCACAGTGACGGCGACCAAGAAAAAATGGGAGGATATGCAACGGGCGTTATCGGACCTGATGAAACGGGTTCAACTGAACATTCAGCCTGACGTAGTCGAACGGCGAAGGGACCACGAACTCAATACTTTCGAGACAACTTCAACGGAAAGACCACCACGGCCAACATTGTCAAACCTGCCAGGACGAGACCAGAACACGGATTCAAGCGAAGATGAATGCGATAGTCGATTATTAGCGAGATTTCCTGGAGGCCGGCAAAATTACCAAGACAGTACAGATGACTCCCACAGAAGCTTCGGAAGACACTCAACTTCCAGATACTCCGATGGACAACCTCGGTATCGGGAACAAAGACGATCCTATCGTGGAAGGAATGAAGCGCACGGACGGGTAGAGAAATGGAAGTTACGATTTACGGGAGAGCCAAGGTCCATCACAGTCGAAAATTTCCTTTACAAAGCCAAGAAACTGGCAGAACGAGAGGGAGTGCCCAAAAAATGCTGTTGAGGGATATTCACATGCTCTTAGATGGAGCAGCATCAGATTGATTCTTCACGTACTTGGGTGATTTCTACTCTTGGGACGTTTTCGAAACGAGCATAACGTATCGGTTTGGCAACCCTAACCAAGATCAGGGAATTCGTTCAAAGATCCAGGAAAGAAAACAACAGCGCGGAGAACCTTTTATCGCTTTCGTCACCGAAATCGAAAAACTGAACCGCATGCTGTCTCGACCACTATCCAAACGAAGGAAATTTGAAGTGATCTGGGACAACATGCGCCAGCATTACAGATCTAAGATTTCAATCGTCGAAATAAACGATCTCCAACAACTGATCAGGTTAAACTATCGAATCGACGCAGCGGACCCGCAGCTACATCAGCAAACGGAAAACCAATTTCGCCGCCCCATTAACCAAATCGAGGCCGACGGAAGTGACTACGAAAGCGATCGTTCCGCCCCGCTAAACCTACTTAGAAGTCGACCAGGTAGAGACTCCTCTTTTCCTACTACAAGACCGAGACAACAAGTATCGTCAGGGGCTACAATGCAACGAGTTGAACGACATATTCAGGGACAGGTCACGATAAAATCCTGGAATTGTCAGGGGGAGGGAGACGGCTGGCGACAGTGCACGAAACCCAAACTAGTGTTTTGCTATGGTTGCGGGAGTCTGGGACGAACGATTCGAAACTGCGAACGTTGCGTAATTGCAACGGGTGCAGCTCCAAACGGATTACAGGGAAACGAATGAAGGGGTGTGAGTCGGGGAATTCGAGCATCCCAACTTCAGTAGATGTTCCCAAATCAATGTTCCAAACCCTAAACTACGACCCCTTATTGCAGGTTTATCATATCAAAATACGCGCCAGCAAATGTCCCCATTTAAAAGTAAAAATTTTTGACACTGAAATCGAAGCTCTTTTAGATTCCGGGGCGGGAATAAGTGTTCTAAACTCCCTCGAACTGGTACAAAAATACGGCTTGAACATTCAGCCAGCTCCAATACGCGTTTCGACGGCAGATGGCACAAATTATAAGTGTCTCGGCTGTTTGAACATTCCCTTCACCTACAAAAATGTTACAAAGGTAATTCCAACAATTGTTGTCCCAGAAATCTCGAGAAAATTGATCCTTGGGGCAGACTTTTGGGAATACTTTAAAATTAAACCGATGATAGATATGGGCCATGGCCCGGAGGAACTTGACACCGTAAACTCGAAAGAGGATTCGACAATTTGCTTCACGATCGAGCCAACGGGGGTTCCATCGCAGGTGGAAGTGGAAACTGAAGACGACACGTTGGACATTCCAGTTTATGAAGGGCCAACCGAATCAATACCAGATCCAGAACTGATAGAGACTGAACATACTCTCAGTGCAGACCAACGGAGACAACTTACGGAAGTCATAAAAGGCTTCGAGCTGACTTCGACCGGCAGACTGGGACGAACACACCTAATCGAACACAGTATAACCCTCAAAGAAGGAGCGGTACCACGAAATCCCCCGATGTACAAATGTTCACCCTACGTTCAAGATGCCATCAACGCCGAAGTTGAACGCTTCAAAAAGCTCGATGCCATTGAGGAAT
This sequence comes from Topomyia yanbarensis, assembly GCF_030247195.1. NCBI lineage: Eukaryota > Metazoa > Arthropoda > Insecta > Diptera > Culicidae > Topomyia > Topomyia yanbarensis. Next base: position 9,249 of record NW_026683324.1, on the reverse strand, counting down.
GCTATTCGGAATGGACGAATCCGCTTGTACCGGTGATGAAAAAGAATGGCAAGGTTAGAGTGTGCCTGGACTCCAGAAAAATCAACAAACTGACAGTAAAGGACACTTACCCAATGCGAAATATACAGGAAATATTTCGGCGTTTGGGAAAAGCAAAATATTTTTCAGTGATAGATTTAAAGGATGCCTACTTTCAGATACCACTGAAAGAAGAAAGCAGGAACTTAACAGCATTTCGTACAGCGGAGGGTGTATTCAGATTTAAAGTACTACCCTTCGGCCTGATGAATGCGCCATTCACAATGTCGCGTTTGATGGCAAAGGCGATTGGGTTTGACCTCGAACCACGCGTGTTTGTATATCTCGATGATATAATCATCGCAACGGAGTCGTTTGAAGACCACCTGAAGCTGCTCAAAAGGGTGGCCGAAAGACTCCGCCAAGCAGGATTAACCATCTCACTCGACAAATCACGTTTTTGTCGCAAGCAGGTGATGTACTTGGGTTACCTACTGAGTGAAAACGGGTTGACGATCGACAGTGGACGGATTCAACCAATTTTGGACTATGCACGTCCCAAAACGCAGCAGGACATTCGAAGGCTGATGGGACTGGCCGGCTTTTACCAACGCTTTATAAAAGATTACAGTAGGATCACGGCCCCCATAACGGACCTCCTATCAAAGGAAAACAAACGGTTTACGTGGACGAAAGAAGCCGAAAGTGGATTCAATGAACTGAAGTCAGTGTTGACATCAGCACCAATCCTTGGAAACCCAGATTTCAGTCGTATGTTCACTATCGAATCAGATGCGTCGGACCGAGCCGTCGGGGCAGCGCTTGTGCAAGAGCAAGGCGGGGAAACGCGAGTAATAAGCTACTTTAGCAAAATGCTAAACCGCACACAGCGACGGTACTCAGCAGTCGAAAAGGAATGCTTAGGTGTTCTATCTGCAATACATCACTTCCGTCACTATGTTGAAGGTACGAAGTTTCGGGTGGTAACGGACGCCAGAAGGTTACTCTGGTTATTCAATCTCGGTACAGAGAGGGGAATGCGAAGTTGCTAAGATGGGCGCTCCGCATTCAGGCCTATGACTTCGACCTTGAGTACCGAAAGGGAAAAAGCAACATTCTGGCTGTTTGTCAAGATTGATAGAAGTTGATTCAATCACGCTACTGCAAAAGATTCGAGCGAACCCAGCCAAACACAGCGACAAGCGAATTGTAGATGGAAAAGTGTTCCAATATGTGAAAACCAATAGCAGGCAGAGTGACCCAAGGTTTGTTTGGAAACACTTCCCTCCGACAGCAAAACGTAAGGAAATCATTAATAAGGAACACGGTAAAGCCCACTTCGGGTTCGAAAAGACCTTGGCCGCAAATCAGGGAATGTTAACGTCACCCCACCGATGGGAGCACAGAAACCGGTAGAGTACCCATGGCAGTTCATAACGCTGGATTACGTCGGCCCACTACCGGCGTCCGGCAGAAATAGGAACACTTGCCTTCTTGTCGCAACGGACGTCTTCAGCAAATTTGTTCTGGTCCAGCCATTCCGGGAAGCCAAAGCAAGTTCACTGGTCGAATTCGTGGAAACATGATTTTCCGACTATTCGGGGTACCGGAGATCATGCTCACGGATAATGGATCGCAGTTCGTCTCAAAAGCTTTTAAGAGTCTGCTGGAGGCTTATCAAGTGTCCCACTGGCTAACTCCTGCATACCACCCTCAGGTCAACAACACCGAAAGGGTGAATCGCGTCATTACGACGCCAATTCGGGCAACTTTAAAAAAAGGCCACAATCATTGGGCAGACGATGTTCAGGAAATCGCCAACGCAATCCGTAACGCAGTTCATGACTCCACGAAGTACAGCCCGTACTTTGTCGTTTTTGGTCGGAACAAGATTTCGGACGGAAGGGAGTACGGTTACGTAAGGGACAACTATCAGCCAAGCGCGGATGACGACAATTCTGTTTCCGAAAGACGGAAGAAACTGTTCGAGGAAGTGCGAACCAATCTGACCTTGGCGTACCAAAAACACGCTAAAACATACAACCTTCGATCAAATGCTAAATGTGCTTCTTATATAGTGGGGGAGAAGGTGCTGAAGCAATCCTTTGACCTTTCTGACAAGGGGAAAGGGTTTTGCAAAAAGCTAGCGCCCAAGTACGAACCGGCTGTCGTGCGGAAGATACTTGGCTCCAATACCTAAGAATTGGAAGATCTTGCGGGAAAAAGATTTGGGGTCTACTTCGCTAACCGGCTGAAAAAGTTGCACTCTTCTCATCTGAACAATTAAGTGAACTAAGTCGAGCTATGTACCTCCGCAAGGAGTAACCACACCATACGATGAGTAAGAAAACACCCTTCAGGTTAAAAGCAGCTTACGGCCAATCTTGAGGAACTCGTTCAAGGAAGTCCTCGGACGGACTTGCTACTGAGATACCAAGATTGTGCCTAAACAAATAGAAAATCTTCTCAGCTATGAATAAGCTTCTGCGAAGTGACAAAGAATGGATGATTCATGAAAACACCAAAAATTGGTAAACATAACCGACATAGCAAACCGGTTTAGAACCGCGAAACAAAATCCACCAGCGATGGTCAATTGTAAATAATAAATTTGTAAATAGTTAATTGCCTAGTTTCTAAACCCTTATACTAGTATTAGTTTTTATTCTAAGTTAGTAATTAATTCTAAACTCTCACAGTTTTTCCAACGATGGTCGAAACCCTTCTAGCATCCTACCTTCCTTCTGAGGGAATGTTTGTTGGTGACGTCATTGATGTACATTTGTATATAGCAGCATGAAATTTCGCTTAGTTATTTCAATTGAGTTCGTCTTCCTGTACATATAAAAATTTCATTTAGTTTTTCATTCAAAAATACTTACTTTATTCCTCTTTTTATTTTGAGCGCGTATCACACAGCAGCTTATTCGGGTGGGCGACAGATCAAAATCTTTTTCTCGCATTTCTATGAACCTATCCTTCCTTAGTAATCCTGCATCCTTTCAATCCAATTCCGTTCGATCGTAAACCGTGCCACTCTCGTCCCATCCAGTAGAAAAACTCCTTCCGTCCTTCATTGATTTTTATCCCGTTAAATTTTGCATTTCATAGCCTTTCCATTTGTATCCTATTAGTTTCAATATAACTCCAATTCCATATCCTATACGATCCTTCTCTTTTGAGATTTGTTTTCGCAAAAGTATTAGTAATCCATTTAAATGTGTCCTTTCCTATTTCCGATCTGTTGAATGAATTCCTTTTCTCCCGTTTTCTCCGTTTATATCCGTTGATCCATCGATTGTTGATCCTCCACTTTTCGATTTTTATCATCCTGAACAGTTCCATGACCATCCACATTTAATCCCCGTCATATATGCAGATATCCTACCTGATCCTCCATTTTCCCTGGCGAGCTGGTACCGTTCTCCCCGACAGCCGATGGTTCGTCTACCTGGAATGAAAAGGCCAACACACAACTTTACACCTGATAGGGAACGATTACAAAATTACGCTCTCCTCCAGCGAAGTCCACCCGTAAAATTCTCGACACTTTTCCGCGATTAATTAATTTAGTATCGACCGTATTTTTCGTTTTTGTATTGTGAGGAAAATACATCCACGCGTACGCGATTCCACGACGACTTTGTTTCATTTTGACGTTTCGGTTGAAGGTGCTGTGGAAATCGCATGTATGCTAGACCGGTTGAGTTCGCGTGTCGGAATTCAGCGCGTAGTTGGATTCTGATGCGCGTAGTGTGCAAGGGGCGAGTGAATGATTTTGTTACTATAGTGTTTAATTTTTCTTGGAGAATTTTGTTGTCGGAGTAAGTCTGGCGTTTAAAATTTGTATATAGCAGCATGAAATATATATGCTGGGGTAAGGGCAGCAATCTGGACCTACTAGTTATGTTTTTCACTTAGGTGAATTATTTCGTGAACATTGTTTTCGTTAATCGGTTCGTCCTGGTGTAGACGACAATGTTCCAGTTTATTTTCGTACGCTTGTTCAAAGTTTGTCGACAACTTTGAATTTAAGCCATTTTAATGTTGTATGTTTTGAATGTGGGATAAGTGGGATGAATGAGTGAGGAGTATGAATGGATTTCACAGTCACCAACGATTGTCGGTCAGAACATTCTTCGCGTCTCTGCTTTTCTTGATTGTTTATTAAAGGCGTTACAGTATAGTTTTGTTAGGCATTGAGTTATATTCTGCGAAGCTACAAGTAAGCTTTTGCTGGAGACTGGAGACGAAAGTCGATGAGAGCCAGTAGCAGGCTTCATCCGTAGTAGACGAAGTGCTGTAAACAGAGAACGAGCCAATCCCGATTGGCGATGACCATATATGACCCCGAATGTTGAAAATAGTTTCCGAATATGACTTGTTTGACCTACGAAAAAAATTTGATTGGTCATTGCAATGTCCATTTCAAGGCCAATCAAATTTTCGTTCTTTTAGCAGGGAATGATGTAACGAGTACGTTCATTGTAAATAATTAAATGTATATATATTTGTAAATATTAGTACGTATGCGTAAATTGTTTATTATGCATGGTATCCATATTATCAATTTAAACCATGGAGAAATGTTCGCAAAAACGAGTTGCTACGGTAGCGCGAGAGAGACTTCATCAAGAGACTTGCTATAATACGAACTTGATGAGTGCCCGCAGTTCTTCGCAATTGCCCATTACTAATTTGCTGACCTAGCGATGCCGCCGGTGAGGGAAGGGATTGGGCTGCCGAAAGAGGCCATCGACCCTTGGTCAATTTCACGAATATTTGCACTGTTGGGAGAGCGTTTTGTTTCACTCTAATGTTTGGACAGGCAGCAGCCGTGCATGATAGACACCGTCCGCAGAAATGAGATGCGGTCATGAAACTGGGGAAGTTCGGGATGATCAATATGATATTAGAAATGTCTCTATTGTCGACTTCGTGGAAATTGCGTCAGATCCGCTGACGAAGATCTCTAAATCGCGGTTATTCTGATGATTCCCAGAGCCCAATAAACCACTTTGATCGTTTCAGTGGAAGAGGCAAGAGTGGTTCAATTTTGTTCGCGCCGTGATGTGTTTAGTGTGGTAAATTGACTCGACTTTAATTGTTTCACCAAATTGCTAATAAGTTTCCCTCCCCAATAGAAAAGCATTGCAAAGTATAGCAATAAGTAGCTTGGCGATTCTAGTGTGTGCGCAGCTTGAAAAATATAAGGTGTTCGCGCCTCTGTTCAGCGCTAATCACTGCCAAATAAAATTGTCCACACCATTTCATTATTATCGAGAAACATCTCCAACTAGCAAGAACATTCTCGAATGAACGCCAAATATTCCTTTCGCGCACGATCATCTCACACACAGCAGTAGCAACAACAATAGCAACAGCAGCGATACGCGCGGCAATGCATCATTCTCAACAAGCGTGAATGAGCCAAATATACAATCGCCCGATGCGGAAAGGAGACGAAGAACAATTGATGTGTGACATGGCATCGACAAGCATCGCGAATGAGCCACGCGTTTCTAGAACGTGTGGCGTGTAATATAAATACGCGCGTTCTGCGCATCGCAGCAATCAGTTTTATTTCAACAAGTGTGAAGTACAAGTGAAGAGTGAAAATAAAAGAGTAAAGTGTGAAGTGTAAAACAGTGCTTTCCATTCTGATTAATCACATCCAGTAGCAAGTGGTTTTCCAAAATACAGTCCACATAAGTTGTTTGCGGTTTGTTTTGAGTGGTCCATCCAAGAGTGTGATTTGTCTGCGGACAAGTGTAAACATAGCCAGCCACCAACAGCAAGCTGCAAATTTCCTACACCAAGGGCCACCCCTAGGCCCAAACATTGGTCCTTCGAGCCGGATATTAGGTCCATCGTTCCTATTACCACCGTGACTTCTGGTGTGATTAGTGAGTGAAAAAAGTGCAAAATGACGAAAAGAACGCCAGCAAAGAAGGCTACCCCATCGGAAGGTGAAAAAGCCGAAGAGCAACCTGTGAATGCGTTGATCCACAACCGTGGAATGGCGCAACGGATCATCAGCAGAATCAGAAACATCCTGCACAAAGCTGAAACCGAGCAAACAGAGCTAACACCAGCTCAGATAAAAGTGTACCAGAAAAGTGTTGAAGGTGCATATGTCGAGTTCACTAAGCATCACCAAGAGATCGTAGCCCAAATCCCAACAAGTGAACGTGATGAACAAGATGAGTGTTTCATGCAGTTCGTCGATCTTCATAAAGAAGTTTCAATTTTTCTGGAATCCTGGCTCCAGAATTTCGCCCCACCAACAACTCAGCAGCCGCATCCACCAGCAACCCAACCACCGTTGCTAGTCCAACAGTCTCTTCCTCGTGCAATTCCTACATTTGATGGCAGGTATGAGCACTGGGAAAAATTTAAAGTGATGTTCCGGGATGTGGTGGATCAATCCAACGAATCCAACCGCATCAAACTGTATCATCTTGAAAAATCACTCATCGGAGACGCTGCAGGTATAATAGACGCAAAAACTATCAGCGATGGAAATTATGAGCGGGCATGGCAGCTGCTCGAGGAACGCTTCGAAGATAAAAGACGCATAGTTCATCTACACATTGGAGGTCTCATTAACACGAAGAAGTTGTCCAAGGGGAGCTACGATGAATTACGAACGCTCGTCGAGTCTTTTGTCAGCCATGTGGAGAACCTCAAATTTCTTGGCCAGGATTTCACTGGAGTTTTAGAGCAGATGCTGATTTACATACTGGCTAGAGCGCTAGATGACGAAACTAAGATGCTTTGGGAGTCCACAATCAAGCGAGGAGATATGCCCAGCTACGACGAAACCATTGCTTTCCTGAAACACCGTGTCTACGTACTAGAGCGATGCCAAAACCAACCACAACGCAACGAATTTTCCATCAAGCCACAGCATGTCAATCCCGTACCACAAACCACCAAGACATCATTCCATAGAGCCTACACAGCTACAACACAGCCAAAACAAGGATCTCGATGTGACTTCTGTGAGTGCAATCATTTTAACTTCAAGTGTCCGTCATTCAGAAAGTTATCGATCAGCCAGCGTTTCGCAATGGTGAGGAGGAAAAATATTTGTTTTAACTGCCTCCGAGTTGGACACCGATCGATACAATGCCACTCCACTAAGTCATGTTTCAAATGCCAAAAGAAACACCATACCATGTTGCACTATGAAACTCCGTTGCAGAATGTTGCGTCACAGGGAAGTTTTGTGAGTCAACCAACAAACTCGTCGATAGCACCTGAATCGATCAGCAGTGAACGATTTGGTAATGAGCCATCTTCGCACAACCGCTCCCAGTTACAGAAAACTCCTATGCTTCTTACGGCCGTCGTCAATGTGCGAGATCGCAAAGGAGGAGTTATTTCTTGCCGCGCCTTGCTGGACAACGGTTCCACGGTAAACCTAATTTCTGGAAAGAAAACCAGTATGCATCCCTATTACTGGCATTGGAGAATCAAAAACGTATGCTAAAGACATCATCCTTGCAGAAGTTCGATCCAGAATCAGCAATTTTAGCATGGAGATAGAATGCTTGGTCGTTTCCAAAGTAACGGAAGTGATTCCCACAACAAAGATCGATATATCCAATTGGCCGATACCAGCAGGTTTTAAAATGGCGGATCCGCAGTTCCATACGCCCAACCATGTTGACATACTCATCGGTGTATCCAAGTTCTTCCGTTTGCTAAAATCAGGATTCTTCCAAATGGCTGATGACCTTCTGGATCTTCGAGAGACTCATTTCGGATGGGTAGTCGCTGGAGATATAGGAAATTCATATTTGAGACACCCCACCTCGAAGCTATCAATCCTTCCGATTGAGGACAACCGGTTTTCTAAGTATGAACATCCTAATAATTCTAGGAATCCATCCCAGCCCGGGGGAGTTCTGTTCAGCGCTAATCACTGCCAAATAAAATTGTCCACACCATTTCATTATTATCGAGAAACATCTCCAACTAGCAAGAACATTCTCGAATGAACGCCAAATATTCCTTTCGCGCACGATCATCTCACACACAGCAGTAGCAACAACAATAGCAACAGCAGCGATACGCGCGGCAATGCATCATTCTCAACAAGCGTGAATGAGCCAAATATACAATCGCCCGATGCGGAAAGGAGACGAAGAACAATTGATGTGTGACATGGCATCGACAAGCATCGCGGATGAGCCACGCGTTTCTAGAACGTGTGGTGTGTAATATAAATACGCGCGTTCTGCGCATCGCAGCAATCAGTTTTATTTCAACAAGTGTGAAGTACAAGTGAAGAGTGAAAATAAAAGAGTAAAGTGTGAAGTGTAAAACAGTGCTTTCCATTCTGATTAATCACATCCAGTAGCAAGTGGTTTTCCAAAATACAGTCCACATAAGTTGTTTGCGGTTTGTTTTGAGTGGTCCATCCAAGAGTGTGATTTGTCTGCGGACAAGTGTAAACATAGCCAGCCACCAACAGCAAGCTGCAAATTTCCTACACCAAGGGCCACCCCTAGGCCCAAACATAAGGTAAACCCGTAATTTTTGGTTACCCCCAAATGTGCGCGTGCTGATTTGTCCTCGTGCGACGGCAATTTACTTCACAGGTTCGTGGCAGCCGTCGAAAGTCCGACACATCACACCTCTTCGTTAGTGACCGCTCTTGACCACACGATTCGGCTCAAGGTTGGTCCCGGCGGTACACGTGGCCGGAAGAAGGCAGCGTCCGTCAAATCGCACCTTGGCAGGACCGTTCAAAGACAGCAAGTGCAACATCAACAGCAATCTACACTTTCCGGTGACGACCGAAAGTTTCGACGGAAGTACCCCGTCTGCGTAAGTTCCACGAACCGGCGATGAAGACCATCGTCGTCAGTCCCGTCCGATCAAGGGTGATCGCACGTGGTGTCAGCAGTAGCAACAGCTGCAGAAGGAATCGCCGTCTCCCGCCATCATGTCCACGTAAATCCTAGGTCGTGAGTAGAGTGAAATATATGTTGTGATTATCCATGCGCATGGGGTCACATTAGACGGCCTTACCCTACCGTCAGATTTGCCAGCCGTGGCTCGAAATAAACTTGCAAACTAAAAAGCACCGCACGGTATCAAACAATACCCATGCCGAGAGCACGCACAATGTGCTCTGTATATCGCCACACTAGAGGATAGGGAAACCGAGAGGGATAGAGAGGAAAATGCGTCTAGCTAGGCTTGAATAAAGAAAACCGA